>NC_051863.1:181418335-181525835 GCF_015732765.1 Culex quinquefasciatus
AGAAAATTTTCGATGTTTTGTATCGCAAAAAGTATATTTTTGCTTAAATTTTGTTTTTTTTTTGTGAAATCCAACATTTTTTGAAAGCTAATAATTGCAAAACAGCTGAACTAGTGTAAAATGCATTTTAAAATACTTTTTTCATTCAAATGTAGAAGTTATTGGTTGTTATTGGAAAGTAATATTATTTTTTTAAATATTTAAATTCATTTTTGAAAATACTAAAATTTTTCACAAAACTTTATATTTTCAAAATAAAAAAACTCCCAGTTTCAGTTTTTTAACATAACTACGCATATTCGAAAAAAAAATCAAAATTTCAGTTTTTCATAATATGGGTAACAAATGACCAGATGTTTTTGATACAGTTTTAAACTTATATTTTATTGAAAATACAATTTTAAGTATTTTCACAAATAGTTTTGTTCACAAAACTACGAATTTAAAAAAAACACAGCAGCATTTTTTTTTTTCAAAATACTAAAAATTTTCACACAGCTTCTTATATTCGAAAAAATACTCAAAATTTTATTCGAATTGTTTGAAAAATATCCCCGATCATACGATACGCATATTGTAAAAAACTTAAAAGCTGTGTTTTTTTTACAAAAGTACGTTGTTTTGTAAAAGTTTTGAGAATTAAATAAAAATATTGCATAAAAAATCCCGATCGTTTGATACCCATATTGCAAAAAAATATTGCTATTTAGAATATTATCAATAGTTCATCAGTTTTTTGTAAGGAATGTTACTAAATTTAGTCATAATTCCATTCGCTGCAATAACAATATATCTTCTATTTTATTTGAAACACACTTGAATGAAAACAGAAGCTTAAAGGTAGTTTTTCAAGACCATATGAAAAATATTGTTGATCGTTCAAATCACTCTTTTGAAAACCTTAAAGAATTGTTCTGAGTCCCGCTAAATTTTCACGATATTTGATTTTTTTTGAGTGGAAGATTTTCATAGAAGTTCAAAAATAGTTTTTTTGGTTTGCTGTTCTGATTTTGAATAATAATTTGAAGTTTTTTTTTTAATTTTTATGATCATTTTGACTTTACAATATTGTTGAATCTTGTTTTGATATGAAATCAATATAGAGCAATTCCAGCTCAAATCCGAAATTTTTCTGGTACTTTTGTACCCGACCGTCTCCGATTTGGATGAAACTTTGTAGACGTGTTATTCAAAGCCATTTTTTCTAAAGCCATTTTTGTGTATATGAGCAATTCTCTACGAAATCGATCTTTTTTCTTCAATTTTAATTTTTGTATTTTTTAATTCGACTGAAACTTTTTTGGTGCCTTCGGTATGTCCAAAGAAGCCATTTTGCATCATAAGTTTGTCCATATAATTTTCCATACAAATTTGGCAGCTATCCATACAAAAATGATGTATGAAAATTAAAAAATCTGTATCTTTTGAAGGAATTTTTTGATCGATTTGGTGTCTTCAGCAAATTTGTAGGTATGGATACGGACTACACTGGAAAAAACTGATACACGGTAAAAAAATTTGGTGATTTTTTTATTCAACTTTTTATCACTAAAACTTGATTTGCAAAAAAACACTATTTTTAATTTTTTAATTTTTTGATATGTTTTAGAGGACATAAAATGCCAACTTTTCAGAAATTTCCAGATTGCGACCAAAAAAAAAAAAAAATTTTGCGACCAAAATTTCGATTTTTTGAAAAAATAAGTATTGATTAAAAAATGTATAACTCGATCAATGATTTTTTGCACAAGCTAGAAATTTTTGAAAAGTTGGCATTTTATGTCCTCTTAAACATAACAAAAAAATAAAAAATTAAAAATAGTGTTTTTTTGCAAATCAAGTTTTATTGATAAAAAGTTAAATAAAAAAATCACCAATTTTTTTTTAACCGTGTATCATTTTTTCCAGTGTAGTCCGTATCCATACCTACAACTTTGCCGAAGACACGAAATCGATCAAAAAGTTCCTTCAAAAGATACAGATTTTTTAAATTTTCATACATCATTTTTGTATGGACAGCTGCCAAATTTGTATGGAAAATTATTAGTACAAACTAATTATGCAAAATGGCTTCTTTGGGCATACTGAAGGCACCAAAAAAGTTTCAGTCAGATTAAAAAATACAAAAAAAAATCGAATGACCGAAATCCTAGAGAACTGCTCATATAGAGCCAATTGCACTCGAAAATAACATTTTAGAAGGGCGTAGGTAATTTAAATATTTTTGTATTTTGTAATTTAAAAGATTAGTGCGCTGACCACGGGGACGCGCTGTCTTGTTTTTGCATGCTCATTTTCATTTCTTTTGTGTCGCTGTTTGTGTGCTTGGGTGCGTGGTTATTATACATAGGTGAAGGGATTTTATTAAATGATCATTATATTGCATTATTATATTTAATTGATTATATAACCACACTATATTTTACACTAAACACATTATACAAAACACATATGAAACTGTAAACAGGAGCGTTTGGTACGGTATGTCCACGCATCCTTCCTCCCCTGTAGATTCTGTGAAATGTGATCCGTTCTCAGAATTCTCTCTGCGGTAAACACAACGTAGTAGGGCTGGCCGGAAATTGGACCGCGTCCTCAAAACTGGTATAAAACGTGTTTTTTGTTCTGAAATCACGTTTTAGACCAGTTTTGAGCACGCTGTATCTTTTGATAGGAGCAAGATATCACAATACTTTCTTTTGATAAGTTTTAAAGAATTTTCTCAATTTTAACGCTATTGTGTTAGTTTGAAACATTTAGTGGAAAATACAAATTATAAAAATCACAATGTACAAGAGAAGGTTTTTCTATACAAATTCCCTTACAAATTTTAAATTCAATGCGCAAAGTGTGGACGTAACCAATTGCTCCCAAACTTGGTTCTGGTTTGATTTGATCATTTTTTAAATTTTCCATATTACTACGAGCCAGTCCACTGGATCTGTGAACAAAGTAGGTAAACCATATTGCAGGAAAAATAAGTACTGAAGTACGTAAAGTGTCATGTTTTTTCCCACTCCTTTGCTGATTTAATCCTCCCTCTCTTCAAGCTTGTGTTGTGCAGCCATTCAAGTCCACCAGAGTGCCTGTTTGCCTCATCACTTGATGAGAGCTTCCTCTCACGCGTCTGATCTGAATGAGGCTGGGACGGTGATCAGTCAGTCGTCAGCCCAAGGGCATGAAAGTGTACAATACTCGCCGCACACATACACAAGTGCACACACACACGCACACTCGCGATAGACATCGCTCGCGCTTGGATGGGTAATTTCAACCCGTGGTGGCAGATATAAATCAGGCTTAATGTGTTTGGTAGGAAATGAGCGATTAAAAGGGGTAAGTCGGGACACGTGAGAGGGAGAAGGGTGGAGGGGGTTGATTGCACCATGAATATTGATGACGTGCGTGCTTGAAGGAGAACACTTGGGCGATGTATGAGGTTATAATGTTGCGTTAAAGTGGGTGCAAACTGGGCGTGGGCAGAGCATAAACTGTGTGGAAATGGCGAAAGTTTTTTCATTCTTGGAAAGCTCTTAGGACGTCCGCTGGTGTAACTATTACTTGGCTGAAAAGTTCAAAACTGCTTTGGGGGGGTTTCAGTCGGGGAAAAAAACTCTTGACACTGATGGTCACTGGAGTGCAAAGTTGGACAAAGGGGGAGAAACTTGTTCCTTGGCCATTGCGCTGATAAAGAGTGATTTGCTTGTACATTATACATAAACTTTTTAAAAAGAAAGTTCATACTGACTCGCTCGGTCTGGAAGCGGGTATAGAGAAGTGTATTTTTAGGAAAAATAACTGTAAAGGAAATTCAACAAAGTGAGACAAAAAAAACTATTTCATCACGGATTAAAGTGCTAAAACCAACAAAAAAAAATCATCTCCTGCTGATGGTGTCAATTTTCCAATTCAACACATTCCAAACCATATTAAGGGAGGGACTAAATTCGATCTCCCGAAGCGTTGGCTAGCCCTCCCAAGAAATAATGAAACTAAACTAGAAACGCTTCCAGAGGTTTCTCATTTCAGCTGTGAAATTGACTTTGGCTTCTTCGGCTGCGCACTGGACACCTTCGCGAAAAAAAAAATACTGCTTTTTCTCCGGAGGGCAACGCCAGCATCTTTCCATTCAGCAGTTTTATGTTCCAGAAAGGTGAAAATTGCCTCCGCAAAACGCAGAAAGCCAACCAACCCTCACATCTATATGAAAATTTGCATGAAAATTGAACGACAAAAGTCTACTCCGCACACACACATCCCAAAATTGAACTTTGGCCCCTCCTCCCCCCCCCCAAAACAGCATCATCTCCCCAGGGAGCGCAAGATCGCAACGAAACGGACCTAGAGCTGCGTTTGGGGAGGCACCCTCTCGGAGCAAAAAAAAAAGTGCTGTAAAAAATGGAAACCGATTTCCATTTCAATGTTTCACGGCACACGCCAAAACAACATCCGATTAGTGTCCCTCCGGTGTCGCGGGTTCCAAGTCGAGTCAGCGACGACGACGAGTCTAGCGATGGGTTTTGCTGACTTTGGGGGGTTTGGGCCGCACCGTAACGACGACGAATCTCGATTTTTTTGTCTCTTTTTTTTCAAAAGGGATGCTGGCGTATGTCTGCGATGGCATTTTTAGGACTTTTCTATTGGGAGTACAGGGCTACTGAACGGTGGGAAGGGTTGGTTTCAAAAAAAAATTAGTTTAGTTTATTTAATAATAGTTTTGAATTTGAAGAAGCATTTTCCAAAATTTGAGGAACGCCTTAGCCTTTTTTTCTTGAAAATCTTTTAAGCATCTTTTCTCATCAAGATTTAGATAAAGTCTTTCAATTAGTATTTTAGGGCGTTGAAAATCAAAGAATTTCAAAGAATGTATATGAGCCTAAATTTGTTATAAACTAACCTCCTACAAAATCTCATGTAGGTTCAACCAGAATGAAAAAAAATAAAAAATTAAAGATATGAATTAGTGGTGCTCTAAAGTAATCATAGGCGTTCAGGAGTTAACGATTTTTTTTAATCCAATCTGATCTCAAATACAAAACATGAAGAAATATAATTGGTTAAGTATATTGCAATGTTTTGAAATTTTCGGGAATTATCAACTGTTGTTATTTTGTTGAAAACAATCACATTTTTTTTCACTCATTTCACTCATTTCATTGTACCTTCGGTGTATTTGATCTTCAAAATTTTCTTCGTTTTGGAGGTATTATATCAAATTGCAATGAATTGCTCTACTTTCTGTTAGCTTTTTCAGTTACTAGCCTATATAAAATTTCCCAAAAAATGCGTTTAATTTAAGCAGATTATTTATAATAATTTGTAATTGGCATGCCGCAATTTTATTTACCGGGAAAGATTACAAGCCCTATAATTTGGAATATGAATATTTGAAAATCTGTACCTTGAAAATATGAATTACATATACAGCAATTCCATTTGAAAAGAGCCTAAACCGAAAAAAAAGTTCTCCGATCGGGCTCAAAATTTTTCTGGGGGTTCCTTGGCCAAAATAATTAGACCCGTATTTTTTTGTTTGGCCATTAGGGTGACCTACATCGTGCTAGGTGGTTCGAAAAATGGCAATTTTCGTCATTTTCGTAAAACCACTTTTTCTAAAATCATATCTCGCGCCATTTCATCCGATTTTAGCTGTCTTAGATGCAAAGAAAGGTGATGAGTTTGGCTATTTGGGAAAAATAGTAAAGTTCCAAAATCTAGCTTAACTATTGAAAAGTCATATGAAAACTTAAAATGGCGTTTTGACCGTGTCTGGACCAAAGAGCCTATGTCTGAAAATATTTTTATCGGATTCCTCGGAAAATTTCACATAACATATCAAAAATTGGCGATGTCGAACCGTACGTTTCGGAGATATGATTTTTGAAAATAAAACTGAGTTTTCGACGCGCCACGCGCAAAAACGGAAAATGACGAAATCGGCAAAAATCAACTTTTCCACTAAAACTGCGATAACTTTAAAATTTCAGCGATGACCTATAGATGTTTGGGTATCAAAATTTTCGTAATTGAAAGACGCAACTTTTGGTACCATAACATCTATAGGTCATCGCTGAAATTTTAAAGTTATCGCAGTTTTAGTGGAAAAAGTTGATTTTTTGCCGATTTCGTCATTTTCCCGTTTTCGCGCGTGGCGCGTCGAAAAACTCAGTTTTTATTTTCAAAAAATCATATCTCCGAAACGTACGGTTCGACATCGTCAAATTTTTGATATATTATGTGAAATTTTCCGAGGAATCCGATAAAAATATTTTCAGACATAGGCTCTTTGGTCCAGACACGGTCAAAACGCCATTTTAAGTTTTCATACGACTTTTTCAATAGTTAAGCTAGATTTTTGGAACTTTTACTATTTTTCCCAAATAGCCAAACTCATCACCTTTCTTTGCATCTAAGACAGCTAAAATCGGATGAAATGGCGCGGAGATATGATTTTAGAAAAAGTGGTTTTTGCGAAAATGACGAAAATTGCCATTTTTCGAACCACCCTAGCACGATGTAGGTCACCCTAATGGCCAAACAAAAAAATACGGGTCTAATTATTTTGGCCAAGGAACCCCCAGAAAAATTTTGAGCCCGATCGGAGAACTTTTTTTCGGTTTAGGCTCTTTTCAAATGGAATTGCTGTATAATTAGATTCTTGCAGAAAACATAAATAAATAAGGCATACTAATTAAAAGGTTTCCAATTTTTTTTTCTATCATGTCTTCAAATTTTAAATTTAAGTATTCCTTGTTTCCTAGCTGTTTTGAAACATTAAATAAGAACAAGTTAAAGAAGTGCAAAATCAAGTACAAGATTTATGGTTTCCAGGAATAAAGATTTTTGTGTGAAAAATGTAGAATGTTTGCTCTTACACAATTTTAAATTTCGTTTTCAAATGCATAGTCAAAATTTGCTGTTTGAAATGCACTGAAAAAAGTTTTTTTTCAATCTTCTGAAAGTTTCCTGCATTTTCTTGTTCGAACTGTTACTGAATTACATTTTATTATTTATTAATTTTTGAAATCTATTTAAAAAGTTTGCGTGAAAAAATTAAATATATTTTTATCAAGCCGAGCAGATTGCATACGACCAGCTCGCAAAATTTGATGTAGACAAAAAAAGAAACAAAAATAATATCAAATTTAAAGCCCTCTTCTTCAATGATGCCTAACAAGAAGAACTTAAACCCAAAATCATAATAAAACAATTTTCGTCATACATCATTAAATTCTGCTACCGTAAATATCAAATTAAATAACCAGAAATCAATCAATGAATACAGGAAAATATGTTTTTTACCCTTTTGAATCGTTCAGAGGTCTAATAAAATGTAAATAGAATTGTTTTTATTTGATTCGAAATGCTTAAACAATCATTACATAATATTTTTTGATTGATTTGCATTCAATTAATTAATTAATAGTTGCTATAAAGTTTTTTTTATTCCCAAACATTTTCGGCAGCTCTTTCATTTTTGAAGAATTTTGTTGTAAAGTTTGCAATAGTCATATTACTAAAAGACCAATTATCAAAGTACATATTTTGATGTGATTAGGGGGCTTGAAAGAGCATTTTATGCGTTAGATTTAACGATGGGCAAAAATCTGATTAAAGTAAAATTTTTTTTTTTTAATGCTGACTTTTGGAACAAATTTAAAACATTTCTAAAATTACTAAACATATTAATTCAATGAAGTGCACCTAATTCATGTTTTTTATTTGATTTTTATCTTAATCCATTTTATTTAAATCCGCTTACTTCATAAAAAATGCTATGGAGTTTTAAAAGATGATGTTTTAGATTTGTTTTTCCAAAAAATACAAAAAATGTACATTTTTTGCACAAATGATGCCATTTTCCCCATTCATCAAATAAACCAAATTGAGAAAGTTAGTAAAATGCCTATTTTGAGAATTCAATTTAAAACAGCAATTCCATTTGAAAAGAGCCTTAACAAAAAAAAAAAAATCTCCGTTCGGGCTCAAAACATTGAGGTCCCTTGGTCAAATTAATTAGACCCGCATTTTTTTTTGATTTTTCGCAAAAACCACTTTTTTCAAAAAATCATATCCCCGCGCCATTTCATGAGTTTGGATAATAAGGAAAAATAGTTAGAGGTTTCAAAAATCTAGGTTAATATTTGAAAAAGTCGTATAAAAACATAAAATGGCGTTTTGACCGTGTCTGGACCAAAAAGCCTATGCCTGAAAATATTTTTATCGGATTTCTCTGAAAATTTCACATTACATATAAAAAAAATTGGCGATTTTTTTTTCCAAGATAGGAATTTTTTGAAAATAAAAATTGAGTTTTTAATCGCACCACGCGCAAAAACATTAAAATAACGAAAAAGAGAAAAAGCCAAACCAAAAAATACGGGTCTAATTTTTTTGCCAAGAAACCCCAAGAAAATTTTTGAACCCGATCGGAGAATTCTTTTTCGGTTTAGGGTCTTTTAAATTGATTTGTAAACAGATTCATGTCAATTTTCGATCCATGGTTTTTACCTTTATTTAAAACAAATTTATTAAAATTAGCACAAAAATTAAAATAGTTACGAAAACGCTAAATTTCATTCAAATTAGTTTAAATTCACAAGTGTTCTTCCAAATGTTTTAATTTAGAGGAAAACTTCAAAAAAAAATGTAAAACACCCCCCCCCTCCCCCTGTCATGAATTTTCCTATACCTTTAAGATGCACTGTCACAAACCGTAGACCCCCCTCTCCCCTCCTCCTATTCATGCACGTAATATTTGAACGAAACCTAATTAAGATTTAGTTTTTTTTTGGAACAGTGGTTTATAATGTAAACAACAAATAATCCAAGAATTGATGCAAGAGTTCTGTTTCAAAAAAAGTTGCTTGCTCACTTTCATTAAAACGAATTAAAACTTAGAATTGGTAGAAAACACATTTTGAAAGCTTAACCACTTTTCCAATATGCTGACCAGATGAAATAAAAAAAAAAATCAGTAACTGGTGATTGTTATTCCATCTTTATTTTTTTATTTGAAATTTTTGAAATTAAATATGTCTTTATTGAACTTTCTTATAATAATTATATTTCATTTACATTCTAAGTGGTATGGCTAAATGTTCTTCATCTTTGTTATATTTTTCGTTTTATTATTAACTGTTCACATTCATTTATTTACTTCAAATTATTTTTCATTTTTGCATTGAATCGAATACATTTGGGTGAAAAAGAAAAAAAAAAACTTTAACAACTAATCCCAACTACCAACTAAACACAAATAAATTTATTGAAATATTCAAAATCATTCGAACGAGTAAACTACGAACTGTATTTTAAAATAAACCGTTCTTACTTGTTCCACACGAGTTTTGCACCCACGCAGTGTTGTTGTCATCTCGATGAAAATGTTCAGAAGTGTGCTGGTTGGTTTTCACTCGGTTGCTGACTGAAACCAGGAGGTGTTGTATTCTCTGCGACTTTTTGCCGCTGATTCAACGGCAATGGCTGCAGATTTGGAACCACTCGAACAGATCCCACTCCAGGTGACGCCAAAGCAGGAAAATCCACGTCCGTGAAAGTTGGTGGTGTTTTGCGAAGTTTTAAAAACTCAGCTCGTTTTGGGCAGCTTCGATTTTTGGTAGAATAGTAGCCGCCGCAATTTAAGCATTTCGCTTCGATGTTCTCGTTGATTGTGTTACAAGCTTGAGTTTTGTGCTCACCTCCGCAGGTTGCACAACGACTCTTCATGAAACAGTTCCTTGCACCATGTCCAAACTGCTAGCAGTTCGAACATTGCGTCACGTCACGGTGCACTGGACGATAACGTTCCCAAGTCACGATGATGTTGAAAATTGCCGGAACTGCCTTCAGCTCAGACGGCGTTGTCGATCCTTTCTCGAGATGAACCAGGTGCAGTTGATCACGATATTTGATATCCTTGTTGTGTCTCGTCATCTTGAAGACTTCGATCACGTTCAACTTCAGAGTTTTGAGCTCTTCTTTCAACACACTCACATCCATTTCGTACAGGCCTCGGAGGACCTGTTTCATGGGGCGTTTACCTGGTTCGTCATGGCTGTAGTATTCAATCTTTGTATTGTTCAGGAAATCCCGAACGTAGTTGTAATCCTTTCTGGTAGGTAGCAGAATTTTGAGTCCATCAGCACACAAGCGAATGGAAGCTCGTAAAGCACCAGATTTGATAAACCCGGTCAGCCACTTTCGCACCGAATCCGATGACGATGTTTTCACAAAAATGGATGGCACCTTTTCCCGTCGTTCAAATTCTTCCTTCTCACTCACGTCCACAGGGAGGGTAGCGAACTGGTTTCAGACGAATTTTGAGCGTCCTTGCTCAAACTGCCTGGCTTTGCAGGTAGCGCTTGGTAAGGATCGCCTCTTTTTCTTGCCTTGAGGCATTTTTTGCACTTTATGCACTTTTTTTGGTGTGTGAGGGACGCACGTCTGACTAGCTTCTCTGCTAATCGCAGACTGATGTTAATTTACTAGTTTTACTTATCTTAAATTAATCATTCTACAATATAACAATTTCATGTCTTCAATATTTTTTTTTTGAATTTTAAATTCAACCCTGCCTGGTCTAATTTTCTTCCAACTCCCAAACTGCCCAGTAACTCTTCCGAGTCACCCACTGCTGGAATGCCACCCCTCCCAAAGGTGGTTACCATCTCGTGTCACTGCAAAAAAGGAATTTTTCCGGGTGCACATTCTTGTGGTTTTATAGTGAAACCTATGGGGAAAGGAACACAAAAAAAAAATCGCCGTCCCAAGGTGAACCAAAAATATGGACTAAAAGTGGGCGTATTATTTCCATTACGTTTCCACTTTTTTTCTCATTTTCTTCCCCCCTTTTCAAGGATGCGTCCTCTTTTGTACCTTAAACTTGATGCCCGTTTTTTTGTCCCTGTGCCGACAACAATAGTGAAGTCACCAAAGTATCCCGGGGAAATAAAAAACCTAGACATGGAATGATGATCGGGACCTTTTCTTTGCAATTTAATTTTACGGCAGACTTTTTTTTTTTGTTGGGCTTCCCAATATTGACCTCTGCTGAGGAGAAGTGGTTTGGAAAGTGTCACGTGGCAATCGAATCGCAGGGAGGCAGAAAACTATGAACATCGTTTATCGGAAATCGGGCTGCCGGGCGCAATTTAAAGTAACATTTTACGAGCTGCTGAGGTACTTTATTTAGATGTTGATCTTGTCTTATAAATTTAAATAAAAACATTGCTAAGCAAAACAAAATGAGCAGCTTTTGAGAAATTAAGCATAAGCATAAGCATAAGCATAAGCATAGGTGCCCACCCGCAGTTGCTACTCCGTTATTGACCAGGACCTCCAGAAGTTACATCCACGAGCCGTGGAAGATGAGTGGGTGCTATCTTTCCTCGCTTCGCAACTTCTCAAAGGCCCCTATCATGCTGATCAATACCGGCGCCGGCCACGACCAGTGGTAGAGTCACGGGGAAGTGGATGGGAATGTTAGTCCGATACTTGAGTGATAGAGACCGCCCAATCAACTGCTTCTCCGACAAAGTATCACATGAGTTTTGAGGGGGTTAGTAGATGGGTATGAGGTCAGGATTCACGAGTGGCAGTGATGTGACCATGAGCATTTTATTTATCGGTTGAAAATTTTAAATCTTAGGCAGCCGGCTGCGGAAAGATAAATAATTGATTATTTAAAAAAGTTTTTTAATCGAACGCGTGCCAACCGAGCAGTAGTGCTATGGGCTGGACTTATCTGTATATTTTTACTGTTTGTACAATTTAGATTACGCGAGCAAATTTAAAAAATAATAAATCAAAGACGCTTTACTCTTCATACAATCGGTAGTTTGATGAGTTAATAAATTGTTACGATCAACGAATATAAACGAAAAGAAAACAGGACACCACGATTGTAATGAAATTAAAACAATAACTTAAACGAACTAAACCGGCGGCGTGCCTTCCAATCAACGATGATAAAAGAAGGACTTATGAAAAATAAAATATCAAGTAAAAGGGCTTCGAAAAACACGTTGCAGAGTAACAGCGAGGTCCCGCTACTCACAATCGAGTCAAAAAATTCAAAAACGCGTGCTAATGGTCTATCCTAAATGTCAGCGTGTCTTTCGATAAACGATTCTATAGAAATGAGTTTTTCACCGGAAAATTTAACAAATTATTTGGGTTGTATCCATCTATTGGTACAGTTGACAGACTAACGAAACGACAGCAAAATGAGCAAGAACGCGTGTACTGAATTCTTAAATAATGACCCTATAACGATTTTTTTCAATAAGATTTGGATTTATCGACCGATTCTGTAGATTTTACGCGGTTTTAAATATTTATTGGGCTAAATATGAAAAAAAGAACAGATAAACTCATTCACACACTCATACACCCATGAACTAGGGGAACTATACCAGCTTTTGAGAAATTCTTCCAAAACTAAGAAAACTCTTCGAGTATTTTTCTTAATTTTAAAAATGTTGAAACTCTGCGATCGAATATGGTTTTGTTTTGTAATTCAAAGTTCAATTGTTTCTGGAACCACAACTGGCCCCACCACATGCCACGGCACCACGTGCCGTCCGTGGCTAGACACGCGTGTCAATACAAGCAGCCGTCTTTCATTTTGGTGTGGAATGTTGCAAAAAAAAGCTTCTCTTGCGAAACGAACGGAAAATTGGTCGAATTCCGCGCCAGTTTCCGACGAGAGAGGTTTTCTTATCCCGGGCAGACGGTAATAACAAAATTCATGCCATTTCAGTAACAAATACTGTTAAAATAACAGAAAGCGTTACGGAATCTTTTTGAAAAATCCATTGATAATAACATTTTTTTGTTATGGAAAAATAACTCGAACTGTTAATAGAATAATAGGATGACTTGTTAAAATAACAAAAATAATAAAAAAAGATTTGTTCGAAGAATAACTAAATTTGTTGTAAGTCTGTTGTTACAATAACAATCCAATAACAAAACGATCATAACGACAAATAACAAATCCGGTTATAAATAACATTACACGTTATTGGCCTAGTATTTTCAAATATCAAAAAATGTTATTCCCAAGTTATTTCCGTCTGCTCGGGATACTCTCTTTAGGGGCGGAAAAACTCCCGGAGTCTGCCTGACTTGGTGCAAGAATGAGTCACTGGTGCAAAACTGAAACCCATCAAGGGTTGTGTAGCAGAAAATGTATCGAATTGTGGGTGCTGACACGGTGTGGTTCAAGGAGGTTTCAGTATTAAAAAAATATATTCTGAAAATCAATTTTAAATTAACATTTTCTCGGGCAGACGGTAATAACTAAATTCATGTCATTTCAATAACAAATACTGTTAAAATAACATAATGTGTTATGGATTCTTCTTGAAAAATCAATTTTTGCATAAGAGTTGAATAACAGTTTATGTTATCATAACAAAATTTGTTATTAGTCTGATATTGATTGAAAGCCAAAACAACTTAGGAATAACATTTTTTGTTATGGAAGAATAACTCCAACTGTTATTGGGATGATTGGATTAGTTGTTAAAATAACAAAAAATAATAACAAAGATTTGTTCGAAGAATAACTGAAAACGTTATTAGTCTGTCGAATAACAAAAAATTCATAACGACGAATAACAAATCTTGTTATAAATAACAAAAAATATTATTGGTCTATTATTTTCAAATATCAAAAAATGTTATTCCAAAGTTATTACCGTCTGCTCGGGTTAGAACAAATCATAGAAATATTAAATTAGAAAAGGGGTTTTCAAGCCCACCGTAAAACCCGTAAGCACAATAGTGTTGGAATGCTAGGAACGTTTCGTTTCTCCGGTGAACTGGAACGAAAAACTTAAACTTTTGCTCGGTCCAGCCAATTCTGGAAAGGATGAGCGAGTGGCAGATAAAAATTCCATTCCTCCTTGCAGTGTGGTGGGTGGTAGAAGGGCCAAAATGGGAAGCATCGCCAGTCCAAGGCAATTGGGGAACATTACGTTGATTGACGGCTGCCGGCTTGATGGACCGCACACCGCCCTCCAGTCCAGTTGTCTGGATGTTAGGTTTTTTTGTTTCGATTCAAAGAAACACTCTGAAGTTTGGCAGGGTTTCAAACAATTGCAAAGCATAAAGTTAATTTATTTGAAAAATATCAGAAATGAGCTTTCGAGTATTATATCAAAAAACTTTACTCAAATAATTATAAAAATATCACTTAATTATTAATATCTTACAAAAACAACCCTTTTTAACAATCTTATCGACTTTGGAAAAATTTGTTCTTCTAGAATAGCTTTTGAAGTACTTTTCTATATTTCATAATATTAACCATATTATTGCCGATTTAAAAATTATCTTTTCTCTAAAAAAAAAAGAATTTCTCAATATCAGTACACCAAAATTTTAGATTGTTTCATATGTTCAAATAGTTAAAAAATGTGTTAATTTTGTCCTAAAATATTGTAAAAGAAAGTTTTAAAAGTCTCTCCCAACTAGTTTCTCATTTTCTAATGGATATAATTCAGGAGGTAATGGTCCAATTTTCAACGTTAAAAATTTACAATTTGTAGCATATATTGATCTTTTCGTAAAAAATATTTTAAAAATTTAGAAATCAAGACAAACACTTCAAAAGGGCGAAATATTTAATCTACTTTTTATAGCATCAGGCCTTTTTTGTAACTTATTTTTTCGTCAAAATATGGAGCAACATTTGAAAAGGTTGCAACATTTTTAAAAATTTCAAGAGAAGAAGTAACTATTAAGTAAACCCCATAGTTAAATTAAGCCAGTTTTGTGACCAACTATTGTTTTGCACTTCGAGTTTTGAAAATAAAACCCGAAGCCTGAGAATTGGCATGATAGTTCAAACTTTCAAAATTATTTTACGCCCTTTTCTGGTGTTATTTTGTTTATTTTAAAAATGCAGTTTGGTTTAAATGTTGGTGCTTCTATTTTTAATGTAATACTTTTTTTGATGAAAAGCGAATTTTCGATCTATGAATAAGCATTCGTATTTGCTGCTTCAAAGTGAATTTTAAGCAAAGGGATCATTTTAATATTTCAAATGTGTATGTGTTTTTATTATTATTTTCAGCTTTCAAATAAATTTTAAAGAAAAGCTTCTAAAGATGTTGAAAATAAGTTTACATATTTTCTGTACGACTACGTTGTTCGGAAAACTTAAACATAAACAATAAAACATTACACATTTTTACACAATAAGTATTTTTTCATTGATATCTTGAAATAGTAATATCTCAGCAAAAACAGTTTCCAATATTCAAGCAGAAATATCTTAGTTAGATCAATGCAATTAACCTTTTTAGATTTTTCTTTCTCCCCTTCAAAACGTTTCCAAAAAATAAAATTTTAATTTAGTTTCAAAATCTTTTTAAATGTATAACTAACTATCGAGAACTAATTTTAATACACTATATATCGTTGATTGCTGTATTCACTCAACTAGAGAGATTGGCATGAAACGGTTAATCTAAGGTACATAATCATTTGCATAAATTAATTGAAGTGTTGAGTTTTTATATACGGTAACACAGCTGTGAAAATGTTTACAACATATTCCAACTTATTGTTAAATTTGTTTGTTTAAAAGCAGGCTCGAATTTTTTTCTTTTTTTATTTTCATCCACCCTTCATTAGCTAGAATCGCAAAACAGCATAAAAATGTTTTAATAATCGATAATTTCATCAAAATGTGAAGTTTTTTTTTTAAATAGATCCAATGAGTATAATTTTGCGTATATATGATTCATGGTTCTTTTAAAATCTCATTAAGTAAAGGAATATTTTCAAACAAAATTAAAATTAATATTAGTTTTTTTAAAGGCTGAACAATTCTCTGATAATTTTTTTTTGTATTTTTTTCATCCCGTTGAAACTATTTTAGTGCCTCCGGTATGCCCAAAGAAGCCAATTTGCATCCATATAATTTTCCATTCAAATTTGGTAGCTTTCTATACAAAAATGATATATGAAAATTCAAAAATCTGTACACCCAAACGAAAAATATATCTCAAAATCTGCAACAGTCAATTTGCTGCAGAAAATGTTATATTTTATTACATTTTTTGCAGCAAGCCCATAGCCCGCGTGTAAACACGTCAGCGATCTGCAGTTCTCACCAACACATAGAATGCTGGCGCGTTCCCGAGCAACAATCTAGAGAGAACATTATGTTCGCGCTCTGTCCCTCACCATTCATCAAGCGTCCATGGCGCGGTGGTAGCGTGTCGGATCAGCAACCTAGAAGTTGATGGTTCAATCCTCGTTCTGTTAAGGTTTTTTTTCTGCAATACAATCAATCTGCCGTCGGTAATGTCGATAATTGTCGGTAACGGGCAAAAATGTCATACCCCTATATCGCAAAAAATGTATGAGGACAGTTTTCATGCAGATTCTGATATACTTTCATGCTGCCATGCATCAAAATCATGCGACCGCCGGTTGGGTGTATCTTTTGAAGGTATTGTTTGATCGGTTTGGTGTCTTGAGCAAAGCTTTAGGTATGGATATGGACTACACTTAAAAAATTATACGCGTTTAAAATTTTGTTGATTTTAAATTTTAACTTTTTGTCTCTAAAACTTGATTTCAAAAAAAAAAAAATTCTGATATGTTTTAGGGGACACCAAATGCCAATTTTTTGGAAATTTCCAGAATGCGATTTTTTTCAAAAAATCAAAATATTAATTGCAAAAATTGTTCAATTTCATTATTGATATAAAACCGAATTAGAAATCAAAAAGTAAAATTTTGATAAAGCCATTGTATGCCATTTTTATTAAACTTTTTTGTAAATAGTCGCAGATATTAATTTTTTTTTGAATAAAAGTGCCCAAGTTTGTTAACTTTTGCAAAATTATTTTTGAAAAGCTGAGAAAATTCTAAATATTTTGCTTTCATGAACTTTGTTGATACGTCCCTTAGTTGCTGAGATATTGCCGCGCTAAGGTTAAAAAACAGGAAAATAGATGTTGTCCAAGTCTCACTCAAACAGCCCATTATTTTCTAGTTTCGTAGTTTCGATATCTCCGCAAAGTATGGTTCGTTTTTAATGTTAAAATATGAAACATTTGTAAAGTTTTCCGATCTTTCGAAAACTATATTTTATTTTTTTTTAATCAAGACTAACAAATCGAAAGAGCATAATATGAATGTTTGGCCTATCAAACCCATAGAAAAATGATGCTGAAAATTTTTTGCGACCTATATTTATATTTTTTGAAAAAATCAGTATTGTTTCAAACGTTTTTAACTCGGTCAAAGATTTTTTTCACATTTTGAAAAATTCAGAAAAGTTGGCATTTGATGTCCCTTAAACATAAAAAATTAATAAAAATAGTGTTTTTTGCAAATTAAGTTTTAGTAACAAAATGTGAAATTAAAAATTACCGAAATTTGTTTACCGTGTATTATTTTTTTTTCAATGTATTCCTTATCCATGCCAACAACTTTGCTGAAGACCGAAGGAAAGAAAAAAGTTTCAGTCTTTAAAAAAGACCGATTTCGTTGAGAATTTCTCACAATAAGAAATAATTAAAATCAAAATGATCTGAAATTTACAGGAATATTTATTTTCTAAAATTAATGCATAATATGAAGTGTTTCTTTCGATCACTTATTGTTGACAAATTTTCATCTAGAATTTGGCACAAATAAAACATTTATTTCGGAATGATGAATTTTCAAGAGGTGCAGAAAAAAATTTGCCGTAACTAAAATCATAGTTGTGGTATTACATCATTATTGATGTAATATTCGTTTTTTCTGTAAAGTGTCACAACTCGACTGACGATAGACCTATCATTATAACCATTCAACTTTATGTCGCCATAGAACAATTCGGAGGACCTCGTGGCGCGGTGGTTAGCGGCTTCGGCTGCCAATCCCTAAGTTGCTATGGGGCGCGGATTCAATTCCCGTCTTATCCTCGTTAAAGTGGATTGCTTTACTAGAACAATTCGTTATAATCGTGCTATCTTGCCGATTTTTAGCCGAATTGAGTTAGAGGCGTTAGTTATGCAGCTGTCAATGTATCATCTTATGACCTTCACATATTCCCAAAATTCTATTTTAATCCAGAGATATTCAACGAATGCCGTAAAACCTCTGTGCAATATTGACACTCTCCATACACAAATTTAGTTTCGATCTGATCGTGCTATCTTGACACACCCTAAAAATGGCAGCAAGTGCAACAACTGGTTGAAGGGATTTCAGTCAGTACGCGGTTGACACAGGTAAACATGGTAAACTATTTGTGGTTTGGTTGAGTATTTTAGCAGAAAGCTTTACTGTAATAACAAAGAGACGAGTTTTCCTTTTAATTCCACTACCTTGACAATTCGTTTAAAACATTTCTTCAATTTGCATTTTTTATAATCCAGTTAACGGCAACCCTGCTCCCAACTCCAGCGGCTTTGCAGTGCAGAAACTGATGTCAATTCACCGCACACCACCCTGCCTCTCTCTCTCTCTCTCTCTCTCTCTCTCATTCCGCATGGCAGAACAGGCCCGGCCCGGGATAACTTGGGGCCACTCTTCCCGATTGGTCATCTGGCCCAACGTTGCACCGATTTGGACCGGTCCAGATTGCCGCCCGGCTGGACAGAAGATGGATTTTAATTATTTATCGTTTGGTTAATCAAGCGTTAACTTTGCCTGACTGACACAACGACTACTTCTGTTTGACCTGGATCCGGGCTGTTTCTTCCAAGTCGTTTCTGTTAGTACAGGCGGGCCAATAATTTGGGCCGGCAGAATTGGAGCAAACGCTCATAGTGAAAGGTCGTTTTTTAATTAATTCTTAAAACTTGATGACCAGCTGTAATTAAAAAGAAAGTTAATCAAAAACGGCACCGGGAGCCAAAGTTTTATAATTAAAGAAGTTGTCTGTGCAGAAAAAA
This sequence comes from Culex quinquefasciatus, assembly GCF_015732765.1. Taxonomy (NCBI): domain Eukaryota; kingdom Metazoa; phylum Arthropoda; class Insecta; order Diptera; family Culicidae; genus Culex; species Culex quinquefasciatus. The sequence continues at coordinate 181,437,250 of NC_051863.1, forward strand.
AATATAAAACCAGAGGACTAAATCATTCCCAGGACAACTTCCGAAACCGGCAGCTTTCGGAACTCGATACAAGAGTTTTGGTTAAAAGGTCCCGACCGGATTATCTTGTCTCGCGTGAGTGAATGGGCCCTGGGCAGCTTTTCAAAGTTGTTGTTGTTTTCGGTGTTGGCTGGCAGGGGTCGGAAGGATGTGTATTGATTGGAGGGTTTTGTGGGAAAAAGTTTGTTACTGCCTTGACCCTGAATTGGGGTGAGGGGGGGAGGAGGGTCTGACAGGATGCTTGATGGGAAACAAACAGGTCATTTCCGGTTGCAGAGATCGGTTTAAAAGAGGTGTTGAGTTTTTTCAAGTTAAGCACAATAATCTTCAAATTGAAATGAGATAATAACTAAATTATTCACCATGCTTATTGGAATGCACTCCAGTTTACGTCATAGTAATAAGATAGCTTGTATTTTGAAAAACTTGTTTATCTTTTCTGGATTTGAACTATTTTTCTCTATTTTTAGTTGTACACATTTTTCTGCGTCCAAAAAACTAAACGCTTCATTGTTGCAAAAACGCACCAAACGACATTTTCCTTAATAAAATTCAAACTTCCATCAATATCAAACTGACACTTCCACGCAAAAAAAAACCCCGGCCAAGCACTCGCTGCCGTTGGCCAATATTCATAAAACTCGCACACGACATCGTCGCGGCTCTTCCGGTAACAACGTCACAGATACAACGAAAAAAAGTTTAATTGCCACCCGCATAGCTAGCGAAAGGGTCAGCGAGGGACCCACATGCGAGGGCAACATTTTTGATTAGAGCCATCATAACGTCGACGTTGGTCGTGTCGTGTCGTGTTCACCCTCTCTCCAAAGTCCTAAACCAAAGTCCTGGCCGGTTGGAGCAGTAGTCGCGGACAATGCTGACGGAACCCTCAGCTAATCGAGAGTGTAGCGGAAACGACGGTTATTGCGTGCCATAAAATGCTTTTTTCCTGAACCACCCTCGCCGGAGCCATATTGTCGATGCTGCTGCTGCTGGATTGTCACATACAAATAAACATGCCGAAATACACTCACACATGCACGTACCGAACACATGTGTCGTGGATTTTTGTATCCTTTACTATTTTTTGTTCGACAGGAAGCGGTTGTTGCGGAAAGTGAACAAAAAATTCGGCGGAAGAAATAAAACCTACGAACTAAATCATCACCCGTTTGACAATTTTGCTTGACGGGTTGTTCGAAAATTACGAAGGTGGTTTGCACTTTAAATGTTTTCTTTCTTAGCTTTGAAACCAAGCTAGTTACAAGTTATTTAAATTTTGTTTCTCTTTCTCTTTCTCTTGCTCTTTCTCTTTCTCTTTCTCTTTCTCTTTCTCTTTCTCTTTCTCTTTCTCTTTCTCTTTCTCTTTCTCTTTCTCTTTCTCTTTCTCTTTCTCTTTCTCTTTCTCTTTCTCTTTCTCTTTCTCTTTCTCTTTCTCTTTCTCTTTCTCTTTCTCTTTCTCTTTCTCTTTCTCTTTCTCTTTCTCTTTCTCTTTCTCTTTCTCTTTCTCTTTCTCTTTCTCTTTCTCTTTCTCTTTCTCTTTCTCTTTCTCTTTCTCTTTCTCTTTCTCTTTCTCTTTCTCTTTCTCTTTCTCTTTCTCTTTCTCTTTCTCTTTCTCTTTCTCTTTCTCTTTCTCTTTCTCTTTCTCTTTCTCTTTCTCTTTCTCTTTCTCTTTCTCTTTCTCTTTCTCTTTCTCTTTCTCTTTCTCTTTCTCTTTCTCTTTCTCTTTCTCTTTCTCTTTCTCTTTCTCTTTCTCTTTCTCCTTCTCTTTCTAGTTTCTAGTCTAGTTCAATTTGCGAGGCTGATTCATGAAATTTTCAATCAAATTTTCTCTACTTTGTATTGATAAAAAAACTAGTTCTTCAATGTTTTAATGGAACCAACTGAAACTGATATATTCGGCTTAGAAAAGTACATACATATCACAGGTAGAGGGTGACGATTCTCGAGATTTTCAATTTCCCGGGAATCGAGAGTTGAACTTGGCGATTTCCCGGGAATTCCCGGGACCCGGGAGTTTTTTTACTACGCCAACAGTGTCAAAAATTTAAAGTAAAAAGTAATAAATGTGTTTCTTTTTAATGAATTCAGTAACTGTTAATCCATACTAATTCTATGAAACGTTAATTTGAACAGCCTCATTGTTTTGAGGAACTCGAGGAACTATATAAAACTTTTCTGAATCTGCAAAAACTAAATCGTTTCTTGAGTTTTTTAAGACTCAAAATTGTAGTTTAAAATATTTACGAATCTTAATTCGCACTGATTGATTTTTCAAAAGGTTCACAAACTTGTTATTAGATTTTTGTAAAAAAATAACTAGTATAGCTTATATATGATTTCCCACTATTGGGAATTTTGCATTATGATACATAACGACTCAAAACAACAAATTAAATTGTTTTTTTATTTTTAGTGCAACATTAAATATTCATTGAAAAAATATTTACAGTTATCAGGAAAACCCAAATGTTCACAAAAAATAGATTGGATTGCTATGCTCAAAAAAAGATATGGAAAGTGAACTTAACTTGAAAAAGCTTTTCCCTTTTACAAATAATTAGAAAAAATAATATTTGAAAACAAAACATTTGATTTCATACCTGGGGTGTAACTGCTAAATAATTTTTAAGGTAAATTTTTGGGTCCACCTTTTTTGGTTTCTCTAAATTATAGTTATTGGAATTTTTGACAAGTTAAAATTTACACTTTCTGAATAAGAAGATAAGAGAAACATTGATTTATTCGAACTTGAACATCGTACATTGGACATTCAATGTTCTAAACAATTTTGAATTTTTTTAATTTTTTTTTCTGATTAGTTCACAAAATTTTGCTTCGATATTTATAAGTTAAAATTTCCCGGGAGTCTCGACCGAATTTCCCGGGAATCGAGAGGTCCAAAAATGGTCAATTTCTCGGGAAATTTTTCCCGGGAATTCCCGCTCGTCACCCTCTAATCACAGGCCATAACTTGAGACAGGGTTGATAGATCTTTCCTTGTTGGAAAGGTCTAACCTATTTGTTCAGTTTTTGATTCTGAGTCGATAGGAATATATGAAATTAGGTCTACGAGGATTCTGTAAAAGTTCATAGTTAGAGTAGTATTATAACCTTATCTCAATGAGGAAGGCAGAATCATCATGATTATTGTGAATTGAACAACTTTTAGTAACATGCTCCAAAATGGGTTTGAAACAGTTCATGACCTAAGCACTTTTTTTCAAATGACAAATAATTTGTTACTTTGGATTTTAGGGTACATTTTTCTAACATATCAACATTTTTAACAAAACTCTTATTTATTTTGCAAAAAATGGTTAAATGTGACTTATTGATCATCAGCAATTACTCGCGAAAACAGCATGAAAAAAAAAAACAAAAGTGCTCATATCAGGCTCAAAATGTTTCTGGGAATTCTCTGGCCGAAACAATTATACCCTTATTTTTTTGTTTGGCCATGAGGGTGACCTACGCCGTGTTAGGGTGGTCTGAAAAATTGCCATTTTCGTCGATTTCGTAAAAACCATTGTTTTCGAAAAATCATAACTCATCGCCGTTTCAACCGATTTCAATTGTTTTATAAAAAAGGTGATAAGTTGGCCTCTAAACAAAATAAGAAGAAGTTTCAAAAATCTAGCCTAACATATGAAAAGGTTGGATGAAACTTTGAAATGCCGTTTTAACGGTGTCTGGACCAAAGAGCCTATGCCTGAAAATGTTTTGTAACGGATTCCCCGGACATTTTTGCGTAACTAACTGAAAAATGGGAAGGTTCATTAACAGGATTCCGAGATATGATTTTTTGAAAACAAATTCCGACAAAATGGGCTAAAAATCAACTCTTCCCACTAAAACTGCGATAACTTTAAAATTTCAGCGATGACCAATGCATGTCTGGGTATCAAAAGTTGCGTATTTAAAATACATTTTTTTCATAAAAAATCGTATTTTCTCTAAAATACTAATATTTTTTTAATTCGTAATATGGGTATCAAACGATTCAAAATACCTATATTTTGCCTGTTTTAAAGATTTTTGGAATGAAATACTAAAAATTTCACAAAATACAGTATTATTTCGAAAATACTAAATTTTTAATATTCACATTTTTTATAAGAAAAAGATTCGAAATTTTGCATGCATTTTAGAGTTTTATGGAAAAAATCACAAAATACCGTATTTTCTTAAAATACTCATTTTTTTTTAAAAATAATTCGCAACATGGGTTGATACGCATATTGATACCAAGCAAAATTTTACCTGTTTTTTTACTGTTTTAGTATTTTCGAGAATATGGCATTTTGTGAAAATTTTTGTATTTCATTCAAAATTTCTATAATAGTGAATCGTTTGATACCCATTAGGGTGGTTCATGGATATATGAAAAAGACAAAAGTGTTCTATTTCGTTTGCATCAACCGGAATTTCAAAGTACTATGACCCCAGAAGCTAGCCTTAAAATTTGAGCTCATTTGGTTAAGGTTTAGTTGCTCCAGTTTTGATCTGAAGTTAGTATGGAACTTGATTCAATTTAATATGGAGAATTGTAACTTTTTACATGTTCTTATAGAAAATTTCCCAAAACCCTATCAAATTTTCCTATTCATAGGTTTCTTATAGGTTTTGATCAGGGGAACAACTTTGTAGAACATCGCAAAGTGCTAAGAATTGATCCTGGAAAGATACAGGATGTTTTTTAGAGTTTACTTTTTTCGGCAAAATTTCAAAATATGCTCATAAAATTAACCTGTATCTTTTCGGGATCATTTCCTAGCGCTTTGCGATGTTGTACAAAGTTGTTCCCCGAATCAAAACCTATAAGAAAACTCTTACATGATAAAGTTTTATCGGGTTGAGGAAAACTTTCTAGACGAAGAGTTAGAAAGTGAAAAATAAATCAATTAAATTTATTAAAATTCCATTCTAACTTCATATCAAAACAGGAGCAACTAAACCTTAACCAAATAAGCTAAAATTTTCAGGCTAGCTTTTTGGGTCATAGTACTTCAAAATTCCGGTTGATGCAAACGAAATTGAACACTTTTGTCTTTTTCATATATCCGTGAACCACCCTAATACCCATATTACGAACTAAAAAATGATTATTTTAATGAAATGGTATTTTGTGATTTTTTTTGTATTTTTACTTTAAAACTTATAAATTACTCAGAGGAAGCTTGAAAATTCAACATAATTTGTTTGATTTTAGTCAATTTTAGAAATAAATTGAATATAAGTTATCGTCCGTAATCGTCCATAAAATTATCGTCGATAGAATTGTCTGAATAACGATAACGATAACTTTATCGAACTTCGATAATTTTATCGTTAACAACCTTGGTTCCGGTTTCATTTCTCGACCGGTCTCCTTGAATTTATTCGACTATAATTGAACTTTGAATATGAACAAAAAACAAATGGAATCAGGTGAGATTCAAGAACTCGCAACTTTGGATCGGTAGTCGGATGCTCTTTCCACTCGGTCACCGAGGAGTTTACACCCCTTTAGTGAATTAACCCGTACTGGTGAAATAATGTCACAAGGTAATTTTTTTTTTGTTGTATTATAAACAATCCCTTCCCCAACGATCCCCCTACACACACCACCCAAGTAACATTTTTAAACCAACTAGCCACCAACTAGTTTTATTGAGGATTTATGGCAGCATCTTGATTGCTTTATAGTTTTATTTGGGCATTCACCACAACCTATAAGCAAGAGATAATTAGTAGGTTCTAACAAGGTTTTATGCCTCAAATTTAAAACCTTGTGACAATAAAAGATTAATGGCTTTCAATAAGGTTTTTTGAAAGTTTTAAGAGAGTCTTGCAAACTCTATGGCAATGTCATGCTAAACGGTTTTATCGCATGCTTCTTTAAAACCAAGGGTGTTTTAGCTGTCAAGTGCCATTAGGCATGCAAAAAGGCTAATTTAAAACCCCAAGCTCCTGAAAAAGCTTTAAACGCGGACAATTGGCAATTCATAAATATGGCGCTAAACGCGTGTAGACAACTGAGAAATTTGATTTAAATTTGACGAAAACACTCATTATGCTGAATATCTGATATAATAAATTTAGCGATTAATGTTTATAAATAATTTGAACATTTTTTCAAAGAATTGCAATAAAATATTTTTTAACATTATAAATTATGATTACAAATAATGATTTTTTTTTAAGCGAGTTGATTTTTTTGGCTCTAACTCCCCTACTTTTAAAATTTCAACCGCAGCTGAATTTAAGCCACGAATTGCGAGAAACAAGCTTTCAAATTATTTAAATTACCTCCAATATCTATTATTTATCATCACCATTTTTGCAAACCATCTCCATTTTATCATTTGGCAAGACAAAGACTTATTTTTTTTTGTGAAATGTCATTTTTCCTTAACTCCTGACTAGGTTTTATCAAGGCTTTGAGGATGTTGTTAGGATTCAGTTGTAGCCTTGAACTCCTATGTAGGTTTTATAAAAAGTCCGTGACAACCTTTTGCGGAGGTCCTTTTGTGTTTTAACAGAAGTTTATCGAGGTTCTGGGGAGGCTGTTACGACTTAGTGGTTTTAATGTTGGTTTTGGCTGATAGGTTTTATAGCGGTTGTGACAGCTTTGATAAAGCCTAAAATGTTAACTCGAAGCGGTTCGTTCGGTATGCCCCCGACTTTTAGTTCTTCCCCTGATGATTCTTTGAAATAAGGGTTCCATTCTCCGTTCTCAGAATCTGTCTGGGTATCGGCGTTCAGGAGGATCAAGAACACGGTTCGGCAGTAAATTAGTACTGTGTGCGGACGGAGAGATTAGATTAGATTAGATTTTTTGTTTTAAGTCTAAGGCTGGATTAAAAAAAGAAAATATGTTTGCAAGCTAAGAATATTTCGCAAAGATTGTATCGTTTAATATCGGACTAAAAATTACCAAGCTATCTTCAGTTAAAAAATTTAAATTTTTCCTGATAAAATTTCGATGCAATGCATTGTCTCGACAACGAAGTATATGTCCGATCTGCAAAGCTAGAAATGTAGAAATCTTCTCTCAGCTTTTTGAACAAAAGCAAATCAAAAAGGTGTAAAACGTTTTGAACTGAAATAGTATACATTTTCTATTATTAGCGCAGTTTAGAGCTTTTTTATTATAACTTTAAATGATATATTGAAGAAAACAGACAAACCTTTCATTTATTCACATATTATTCACAAAAAAACAAACTGACAGTTTTTTTTTAATAATTGTTTTTATTTTATTCCAGGTTGCGATTTTTAAAGACTTTTTCTACGGTTTTCGGTTTCAGCCAACCCCTTTTGAAAAACTCACAATTCACAATTTGCAACAGTTTCTCCGGCCCACTTATTTGGCCATATCGGAACGAGTGGGGGGCCCTCTGGCCAAAGGGTCTCGTCACGGACGATCCGGCGTGGGTGGTGTGTTGTGCACGTCCCGCCTAGTCTTGGTTGCATTCCCAATTGGCCTTTCTCTCTTCCACACACACACACACACACACTCATTATCCGCGGAGCTTTCCGTTCCATTGCACGGCAATAATCGCCAACACCACGGCTTTGGTCGTCCAGAGTGTGCGAGCTGTGTAGCGAGCTCAAAAGAACTTTGATTGGCAGCCGGTGTGAAAAATTTTGCTGGTTTTTTGGGAGATCGAGGGTTCCAATTTTAAGTGAAATTTTGTAGATTCAGGAAAAAATTGTAAAAAATTGTTCAATAAGTTGCAATTTTTTATTTTTTTTACGAGGCTCTACCGAGTTGGAAAAATACGAAGAGTGCTGAAAAAATCAAGTTTTGCACTGGGTTGTTTACTTTTTTTGCAAATCCTTAAAACAATGTCGAAATTTTTTACTTTTTGATACAAGTGCTGAAAAGTTGATAACTTATTACCACCCTGACCAAAAAAAAAAAAAAAAACCGTCCACTGATCCGTGCCAAAGGAACAAAACTATAATTGTTGCTTGGGGCCAAATCGATTATTGGCCGGATATAACCGGAGTCCGGAAAATCCCGTGCGCGCGGACCTTTCCCCCCAAATCACCCATGCAAGTCACGATGTTTCGTTTCGACACAAGAGTTGCGTTTTTTTGTTGCTTTGGGTCAAGTGTTGGACCGAATTTTATCGCGGAGGTGCCAGATGATGACGAAGGTGACGACGACGACGGTTGTTGAGTTTTTGGCACCGGTTCTGGGTGTTTTATTGGGCACGAGTGTCTCACCAACCCATTCGATTTGGTCAACCGGGATGGTTCGTGGAAAGCGAGAGGGGAGCAGTATGGATGTCAATCACGTTTTGCAGATAATTAACGATTCCGGCATGAGGACTGCAAATTTTCAACCCTTGAATCGTTCGGAAAAGAAATCAAGAGTCAAGAGTCAAGAGTCAAGAGTCAAGAGTCAAGAGTCAAGAGTCAAGAGTCAAGAGTCAAGAGTCAAGAGTCAAGAGTCAAGAGTCAAGAGTCAAGAGTCAAGAGTCAAGAGTCAAGAGTCAAGAGTCAAGAGTCAAGAGTCAAGAGTCAAGAGTCAAGAGTCAAGAGTCAAGAGTCAAGAGTCAGTAGCCAGTAGTCAGTAGTCAGTAGTTAGGAGTTAGGAGTCAGGAGTCAGGAGTCAGAGTCTCAATTGGCGTATTGTTTTTCTGATTTCAAAGTCATGCCCGTTTTCAATCAATCAAATTTTCTTCCTTTCAAATCAATCTGACTTCTCACCACCCTCTATTGCTGTCCGTCACCAGTGATGGCCATTAGCAGGTCGTTATACTAGGGTGCCATCGATTCCCCAGTCTCGTTTCATTGGCCACGCACTATTAGGTCTGAAGTTGGTGCTGCTCGTTCTCATTACTCATTTTGGCGCAATGGCTTTCGAAACGGTCGTTAGCACTACAACAGATAAATGATAACAGATACATGTTTACCAAAAGACACTTTAGGAAATCGATATCGAAAACGATAAAGATTTTTGCCCTTTTTTTTTAAAGAGTTCATCCCAAAGGGCACTGAACGGAACCAATCAAGTCTCCCCACGAAGAGGCTCGTTTTTCCAATACATTTTCGCGCTTTTCCAACCCACCCCAGCCCACGAAGGGTGATAATGGACGGCGCGCAATTGCTGTCATCTCTCGAGGGTAGCCTCAACAGCGGCAGCAGCAGTGCCTCAGGAAATATGGTTATGTTTATGTTCAATAATAATATTTTACGACAAGAATATGAGCCGAGTAATGATCAAAGTTGTAAACCAACAACCAACATCAGTAACCGAAGCCACAGTGGCAGTGCGAGTACGGGGAGGGAGGGGGGAAAATTCTCAACGATGTTTTTCCTTTTCCCTCTGCTTTTGGTGGGAAAATTGTGGTGATCACTGTTCGCTGGGTCATTCCAGTTTTTTTTTTTCCTCTTTTACTGCCGCAAACTGACCGAATGCTGTAGCGGCTGCTGGCAACTGGACGTTTGCAGAAGAGACACGTGAATCGATTGGTGGAAATACTTTTTCGTTGAACTTGCGTTTTCGGAGGACTTCATGAGCTTGAATGTTTAAAATATATTACTATTCAGAAATAAATCTTTAAATTTTAGCAAATTAGAATTTCGGGCCTACCGATCAAAGAATAAATGTTTTAAATTAAATATATTTTAAAGAATTCATTGACAATAAAAAAATGATTGTTGAGGCAATTGCAAATCTTTTTTTGAACCTAAGCTTCCATCTACCCTGGGATTCGAACTGACGACCTTTGGATTGTTAGCCCAACTGCCTACCAGCGACTCCACCGAGGCAGGGGACCCAGGGAGACGATTCCTACACCTAACGACCTAACCCTTTAGGTTTGACCGGGGCCAACATTTACTTCCCCGTCCGACGGAAGGCGTGATCAGACAAATCTCGTCTAGAAAAATGCCACCTTCTGGGATCGAACCCAGGCCGACTGGGTGAGAGGCAATCACGCTTACCCGTACACCACGAGTCCCGGTTAAGAAATCATTGATATTTTGCAAAAAATGTTACGATGTTTAAGCGATACTTTTTGTTGAAAATTTTCGAAATCAGGCTTGAACTTTTTTTTTCCTTTCTCCACATAGAACAAACAAACTGCTCATACCAAATAATCGGTCCTTACAAAAATGATACACAAAATTCCAAAAAATGTCAATGTCTTCGGCAAAGTTGAAGGTATGGATAAGGACTTCTTTAAAAAAATGAGACGCGGTAATTTTTTTTTTGTGTATTTTAATTTCACTTTTTGTCCCTGGAACTTGGAAAAAACCCTGCTTTTATTTTTTTTCCTTTTCTGATATGATTCAAAGGACACCAAATACCAACTTTTCAGAAATTTCAAGAATGGGCAAAAAAAACTTTAACCGAGTTATGATTTTTTTTATCAATACTGCCTTTTTCAAAATCATCAAAATGTTGGTTAAAAAGGCCGTAATATTGAATGTTTGACCCTGTTGTTTTCGATAAAACCGGAATATTTCACGAATGTTTCATGTTTTAACATTGAAAATCGGACCATAAAAAACTGAGATATCGACATTAGAAAATGGTGGGTTTTTAATCTCGTATGAACAAAATTCAAAATTTTCTCAGCTCTTCAAACATATTTTTTAAAAGTGAGCAAACATGGACATAAATATAAAAAAATATTAACTGCGACTTTTTCACAAAAGTTACTTGTCCCGCCCATGTGGATCAATCGGACCGCGCACTGGACTCACAATCCAGAGGCCGCCGGTTCGAATCCCGCGGCGGGCGCTCAAAAATTCTTAGTGTAAATATGGGTATTCGGCGCCGTCGCTCCGTGCCATACTTTCATACACTTAGGAGCCCAGGGCGGCGAAGTCCTTGTAGATAAAAAGGAAGACACTAGTGGTTGGTACTAGCAATGGTGGCCGACAGCTATAAAGTCAACTTCGTTTTTCGTCGTTTACTTAAAATTGGCTATAAATTGAAAACGGTACACTTTATCAAAATTTCACCACAGAACTCTTTGATTGCAAATTTGATTTTACATAGAAAAATGAAGTTTTGAAAAATCATATTAGGCATGTTTGGGCTCGATTGAAAATATTTTGAACCTTTATAAAATTTCAATGTACAACACCGCAAAAATAAAATTTCTGTCGATACTTTCATATTTTGAAGGGCTGAACCTACTCGAACATTTCAAAAGGGCGTATTATTGAATGTTTGGACCTTCTAAAATGTTAGTCTTGATTGAAAAAAATATAAAGATATTGTTATCGAAAAGATCGGAAAATTTCACGAATGTTTCATGTTTACACATGGAAAATCGGACCATTAGTTGCTGAGATATCAACATTAGAAAATGGTGGGTTGTTTGGGTGAGAAACTTCAATTTTCATGTTTCTCTTTCTTTAAGCAGCTGTATCTCAGCAACCAGAGGCCCAATCTTCAATGTCTCTAAGACAGCTTCTGAATTTTTTGAACTTTTCGAAATAAAGTATCTTTAGAGATGGTCACTCATGGTCACTATTTTTATAAATCAAAAAACTGAAAATATTTCGTTAACATGGATTTTTCGGAGGCTATATTTTGAAAATGGAGCGTTTTATCAAAAAATCTACACAAAACTTTGCGATTGCAAATACAATTTTACATTAAACAAATACGTCGAATTTGTTTTTGCATAAAATTTCGTTTTTTTCCAAAAATCACTATTTTTTCAAAAAATGTATAACTCGGTGGCAGATTTTTTGACCATGTTTCTCTATAGCTCAAAAGTTGCGGATTTTTGTCCCCTAAAACATCAAAAAATCTCGAAAATAAAAAAATACGTATTTTGGGAAATTGAGTTTTAGTGAAAAAAGTTGATTAAAAAATCTTTTGTTTTCGTGTACCTATTTTTTTCTCAAAAGTCTTCAACAATACCTACAACTTTGCCGAAGACACCAAATTGATCAGAAAATTCATTCAAAAGTTACAGATATTCGAATATTTACGTACCATTTTTGTATGGACAGCTGCCAAAATTTTACGGAGACTTGTAAGGATGAAGCAATAACACAAAATAGCTTATTTAGCCATAGGGAAGGCCCCTGCAAAGTTTGAGACAAATAAAAAAACAAAAAAATCCATTTCGGGTTTGGTAGATAATTGCTCAAGATTTGTTTTACCTTGTATAATTTATTTCAGTATTTCCATATCTTAAACTTTGCCGAAAACACCAAATCGATCAAGAAATTCTTCAATAGGTAAGGATTTTTGAATTATTATATATCATTGTAGCTGCCATTTTTTTTATGGGAAATCATATTGACAATTTAATGATACAAAATGGCTTCTTTTGCCAAAGGCACCAATAAAGTTTCAGCCGGATCAAAAAATACAAATAAATTTATTCAAAAAAATCGTAGCAAATTTCTCATCTCTGTTATTATTTCGTTTTATCATAACTCCTGACCAATAACTGAACATTAACTTTTCAGTTATGTCCACCTGCTCAAGTAATATAGTAATATATTAGTATTAAGTTTTTTGTGAAACTTTAAATTTTTGGTATCGTCATCAGAGGTGAAATTATATCTGGGGATGAGATTGAGTCATAAAAATTTCAGAATTTTGGTGTGACCAAATCTCATTCTCCGGACCCAATGTCTCTTCTGATGACGGTAATTTAAAAGTCGACACAAATAATTTTTGTGGAAAAATCTATTAAAATAAAAGTTTCAATGTGATTGAAAATTGTAATTTCGTCAAAATTTTTATCAAACATTTCTGAAAATGTGTAATAAATCGTTCAACTCGATTAAAGTGGACAACTTTTCAAATAGCATTTAAAACTTATTAACATTTGATTGAAGCAGACCAAAATTTATTAAATTTTATTGAAATTGGATTTGGAACGATTTATCATCATATTTGCACTTTAGGCCGTTGCACATACTTTTTGTTTAGGGGCCCCTTCAAAATCGGCTCGAAAAATCAGAGAACAAAATATATATATTTTTTCAAAAAAAAAAACTGCAAAATTTCAATGGAACTATACTACAATCGGCTGAACACAATTTAAATTGCATTTTCCTGTGTTGCTTATTATTTTAAAGTATGATTGAACCAGTTGAATAATATTTTGAATTTCTGTTGAATTTCAATGTACAAATGCTGTTCTGCAAAAAAACCCTTCAAAACAAGATTTTTCAAACAAGTTATTGAAAATCAAGTGCACTGGTGTGACATGATTTTAAAACCCTATTTGCCTTCCTCACTGAGGTAAGGCTATAATCCTGCTCTGAAAATGAACTTTTTATTAAAAGCTCCTAGACCCACCTTCATGTATACACATCGATTCAGAATCGAAAACTGAACAAATGTCTGTGTGTGTGTATGTGTGTGTGTATGTGTGTGTGTATGTGTGTGTGTATGTATGTATGTGACCAAAATTCTCACTGAGTTTTCTCAGCACTGACTGGACTGATTTTGATCGAACTAGTTGCATTCGACTTGGTTTAAGGTCCCATACATCGCTATTGAATTGTTTGAAGTTTCGATAAGTAGTTCAAAAGTTATGTATAAAAACGTGTTTTCGCAAATATCCGGATCTCAATTATATGCACGTAAACGATGTCCGGATCCATCATCCGATCCATCGTTGGTTAGGTAATTGAAAGGCCTTTCTAATGAGTCCAAAACATAGAAGATCTGGCAACCCTGTCTCGAGTTATGACCACTTAAGTGATATTTATGTACTTTTTTGAAGCCGGATCTCACAGAAATGTATGTAAACTATGTCCGGATCCATCATCCAACCCGTCGTTGGTTAGGTAATTGAAAGGCCTTTCCAATGAGTCCAAAACATGGAAGATCTGGCAACCCTGTCTCGAGTTATGACCACTTAAGTGATATTTATGTACTTTTTTGAAGCCGGATCTCACTTAAATGTATGTAAACTATGTCCGGATCCATCATCCGACCCATCGTTGGTTAGATAATTGAAAGGCCTTTCCAATGAGTCCAAAACATTGAAGATCTGGCAACCCTGTCTTGATTTATGAGCACTTAAGTGATATTTATGTACTTTTTTGAAGCCGGATCTCACTTAAATGTATGTAAACTATGTCCAGATCCATCATCCGACCCATCGTTCATTAGGTAATTAAAAGGCCTTTCCAATGAGTCCAAAACATAGAAGATCTGGCAACCCTGTCTCGAGTTATGACCACTTAAGTGATATTTATGTACTTTTTTGAAGCCGGATCTCACAGAAATGTATGTAAACTATGTCCGGATCCATCATCCGACCCATCGTTGATTAAGTAATTAAAAGGCGTTTCCAATGAGTCCAAAACATAGAAGATCTGGCAACCCTGTCTCGAGTTATGACCACTTAAGTGATATTTATGTACTTTTTAGAAGCCGGATCTCACTTAAATGTATGTAAACTATGTCCGGATCCATCATCCGACCCATCGTTGGTTAGGTAATTGAAAGGCCTTTGCAATGAGTCCAAAACATAGAAGATCTGGCTACCCTGTCTTGATTTATGACCACTTAAGTGATATTTATGTACTTTTTTGAAGCCGGATCTCACAGAAATGTATGTAAACTATGTCCGGATCCATCATCCGACCCATCGTTGATTAGTTAATTAAAAGGCCTTTCCAATGAGTCCAAAACATAGAAGATTTGGCAACCCTGTCTCGAGTTATGACCACTTAAGTGATATTTATGTACTTTTTTGAAGCCGGATCTCACTTAAATGTATGTAAACTATGTCCGGATCCATCATCCGACCCATCGTTGGTTAGTTAATTGAAAGGCCTTTCCAATGAGTCCAATACATTGAAGATCTGGCAACCCTGCCTCGAGTTATTACCACATAAGTTTTATCTGTGTTTTTTTGTGAAACTAAACAAAGCTGAAATGTATGTCCAAACCACTCATATTACCCATTTTTGGTAAAAAGTGAGGAAGGCATCAACCACATAGGTGGATTAGGTTAGTTTTTCATGGAAATGTTGATTTCGTGGCCATTTCATTTTTTTATTTGAAGAATGTCTTGTTTGGTTCTCTAATATTGAAATGATGAAATAAAAAAAAAAACATGCAATTAAACAAATCATCTGATTTTTTTTTGTTAAGTTTTATAAAATGTTATAACGTTATTTATTTGTTTGAAATAAAAACAATTTTTCACATATGGCCCGCAAGCTCATATTAGCTTAAAATTTGGCTCGCTATCAAAAACTTTGAGCACTCCTGAATTAATCCCTTCCATCGATCGTTATTTTTCCACCCATCAGAGGCAACAAGCTTCACTCATTTTCAAGGAAATTCAAACATATGCAAATCAGCTCTTCGTTCGATAATGAAGGCACCGCGGCAGAGACAAGTACGATGGTCCCTTCAATAACCCAAGACGGCTCAAGGAGAGCTAGGGAAAAAAAAGCATCCTCGAGAAGAGCTTCCCTGGGAACCCTGCGAAAGCAACAGATCACAGGCAAATCTCCCCCCTCCCCCCCAGGGACTCTGACGGGAAGGAGCAAAGCAGGAAATTGAGCTGCGTGGGAAAATAAGGCCGCCTTGAGGCGGGTAGTGACCATGACTAGGGCTGGGTGAGAAGAACACACAGACCTGACCATAAGTACACCACCACCACCAGCAGGACTGAAGTTATGCAGAAATCTTCAGGATTGAGGAATCATAGGAAAGGAGGTGAAATGTTGATTTCTAGGAACGTTGAATTTCACTTCCTTCTCCACAGTGTCCCCACTCAGAACTATCCGGAAGAAAACTCAGAAAAGCTGAAAAGTTCACAAGTCGGGCTCGTTGGGAGGGGGGAGGTGGAGAAATGGTGGTTTTTCCCGGGAAGAATATGAATTTCCCTCCGTGTCCGTCGGGGCCGTATGCATGGGAAAATAATGTGATGACTTCAGTTGTGTGGCGGCGGTCCCCGTGGTGAAGAAAATGGCACTGTCCCTTGGCCGGCTTGGCTTGGTTGGCCGTCTCCCTCTCGCAACCCCTACGAACATCTTACGAGGTTTTGCGGTTCGCCCAAGAGGGTGCGGGAGGGTTCTTTCGTCCTTTTGCGTTCTCCCTCGAGGGAGTGGAAAATAATGGCGATTTGATTATAAGAAATTCATAGCGATGTTCGAGAATGAGAATGTGCGTGTGTGTGACGAGGAAATGATTTTTCCTTCTCGCCATCGAGCAGATGCTGGAGCAAAAAGAAGGAAAAGCTCTCTACCGCTGCTGGAAAACTTTAGCGAAAGCTACTTGTGGTGATGGAACTTCAAAAGATGGTCTTTTTCTTCCCGCGGGAGCGGCAAAGTGCACTCACGGAAGTTGGTGTTTTTATGGTGTTGTCGTCGACGGCGTCGTCCTCTCAGTGGCCGGGAATGATGGGGAAAATTATGGGAACATACTTTTAGAAAGGACCATGCTGGATGTAAGGAAAAGTACAGGCAAGTTTTTTTTTCCTTCTCTTTCAAGCAGGGGGTGGTTTTGTGGCGTCTTGTGCATGTTTTAATGAGAACTACGCTTGGGGGATTACTGATTATTATTATGAGCGAATTTTACTGGGTTTTTCTCTTGCAAAACTGAACGATTATGTATTTTATTAAACAACATTGGAAAAATATACTCTGTATGATTTTAGGTAATATTTAAAAACACAATTTTAAATATTTGCAGCATTTTAAAAAAAGTGTGAAAACAGGTAAAAGGTCCCATGCATCCGTGGTATTGGAAATTGACACATTTATAGAAATTAAATTCTAATCATTCCACTTAAAAATATATGTTTTACCAGATGACTTTAATGCTTGTTTGTCTTTATCTTTCTTTTATATTTCAGTTTATAAGTAAATTCATATTTATCCAGTTTCAGTTGACTTGTATGAATTTGTATTTGTCATTTGTGCGATTTTCTATAACAATATCGTATTGAGAAAGTTGATCGTCGTTGATCATAGTCGTTCAAGGTTACCCGCGATAGATACGAACGACGAGGCTCAAAAAATTAGGGTGCAAAAACATATTTTCAAAAAAAAAATCAAAATTTAAATGAAAGTTCGAAGCAATCAGCTTCAATCAATTAAAAATGGATTCCCATGCGTTTAGAATAATTTTTAGCATGATTGAGTTTATTCAAAAATTCTTAGTGAGACTACAAAATTCCAATTTTTATGTTTCTTTTTCTATATCTCAGAAACCAATGGTCCAATCTTCAAAGTTTTATAGAAAATTTTCTAAAGTAATTGTAAAAACTATATTCATGGTCATTATTTTTAAAAACCAAAAAAAAAACTTCGCAGAAATCAAACTTTTGGTGACTATATAATGAAAATGGAGCCCGATATCAAAAAATCCGTAAAGGACTTTTCGATTGCAAAATAAATTTTACATTTAAAATGAGGTCAAAAATTTGTTTGGATGAAATTTAGATTTTTTTTTCCAAAAATCTATTTTTTTTCAAAAAATCATAGCTCCGGCAACAAAATTTTAGACCAAACCTCTCTATGGCTCAAAAGTTGCGGGTTTTTGCACACTAAAGCAAATTAAAAAATCTTGAAAATAAAAAAACGCGTTTTGGAAAATTGAATTTTCTTTGAAAAAAAAAGTTCATAAAAAAACCTATTACCTATTTTTTCTCAATATTCCTCAACAATAACTACAACTTGGCCAAAGACACCAAATTGATTAGAAATTTCATTCCAAAGTTACAGATTTAAGAATATTTACGTACCATTTTTGTATTTAAAGCTGCCAAAATTGTATAGAGACTTGTATGGGTGAATAAATGACAAAAAAAGCTTCGTTGTTCATAAGAAAGGCCCCCACAAAGTTTGAGTCAAATAAAAAGGTATCAACTATCAGCTATCGATTGCACTTATAATTACATGAAAATTTGCACACAAAAAAACGTGTTATTCCTGTATTTTGAAAATGCAATGTTTCTCAAAAAAATACTCAAAATTCTGTTATTACATTATGGGTATCAAAAGATCGGATTGAAAACTGAAAATTTTTACCAAACTAAAATCTGGAAATCAAAAGATTGGAATTTTTTCATAAATTTTGAAAGTTATAACACAAATTATTGAAAATACTCAAATTTTCTACAAAATAACATTTTTTTTAAATACTCAAAATTTCATTTTTCGCAATATAAGTATCAAATATTCGGATTTTTTTTTATACATTTCGAATGTATTAACAACATTTTTTTGAAAAAACTGTAAAAATCACCAAACAACGAACCTTTGAAAAAATTCTCTAATTATCAGTTTTTTCAATATGGGTATCAAATGATTGGGATTTGCCAAACATTCCGAGTATAGCATCATTTTTTTAAATTAAAAATTTTCACAAAACTACATATTTTAGAAAAATACACTTAAAATGTCTGTTTACACAATATAGATATCAAACGGTCGAGATATTTCAATTCATTTCGAAAAATTGTCTTGAAAATACTCAAATTTTTCACAAAACAACGTATTTTCGAAAAAAAGCTCAAAATTTCAGATTTTCACAATAAGGGTATCAAATGATCGAGGTTTTATAATGAAAGCTATAACTATTTTTTAAAGTACTTAAAACTTTCACAAAACTACATATTTTCAAAATTTAATGATTCAAAATTTATTACATTCGAAATGTTTGAAAATTTCCGATCATTTGTTGCCCAACTGAAATTTTAAATGTTTTTTTTCGAAAATACGTAACTTTGTGATTTTTTTTTAGTATTTTCAAAAAAGGATGTTATTTCATTCGAAATGTATGGAAAAAATCCGATCATATGGTATTTGATTTGAGTATTTTTGATAAAAAAACCTAATTTTGTGAATATTTTGAAGATTTAAAAAAAATGTTATTGCATTGCAAATGTTTGAAAAAGTCCCGAACATTTGATACCAGTATTGCAAAAAACTGATACATTGAGTATTTTTTCGAAAATACGTAGTTTTGTGAAAATTTTGAGTATTTTCAAATAATGTTGTTATTACATTCGAAATTAATGAAAAAATCCCAATCATTTGGTACCTATATTTAGGGAAAGTGAAATTTCACGATTTCACGGACAGCATCTTCTGAGAAATCCCATGAAATGTTGTGTTTGTATGAAAATCTAACAATTTTTCGCAAAATAATTTATTAAACTCACAAAGGAATAAAAATAATTTTATGATCTACTGTAGAATTAAGCTAGTAAATACACTGGTTTAATAACTAATATAGGTTTTTTTTTTAAATAACGACTTAATAAATATTTCATCGAAAAAGACAATTTAATTAATTTTAAAAGTTTTCAATTAAAAAGCTTGAATATATATGTATGTCAAGTTGATATCTCGGGTGAGTTTTCAAAAAGCCGTAAGAGCCACCGTGACCTCTGACACTAATATTCGTTTTTCTCGAAAATGAAACAAAATTAAATTTATTTTAAGTATGGGGCACTTAAAGGACGTGTAGATGAACAATCTCGAGCATTTTTGATTTTGGTTTTTCGTAAGTAGGTCGAATACTGATGCAAAAAGGACTTTGTTTAGCAATGGCTCTTACGGCTTTTTGAAAACTAATCCGAGATATGAACCATTTGAAGAAATGCTCAGAGTTTTGAATTTATTTAGAAACTAACTAAATTTAGTAATATTTCCAATCGCTGTATTCAAAATTTCACTGCTATTTCATTTGAAAAGTAAAGTTTTGAAAGAAGTTGAAAGAATCAAGCTTTGTTTTATCCAAAGTAAATGAAGAGTATTGTTTTTCTTTGGAATCACATTTAAAAAAACATATGAGCGAGTTGTGGCGCTTTAACCACGGCAAATAGTGTCCAGGGCATTCGTGGAAATACAATGTCCCATCCCAGAGGGTCCCGGAGTACCAAACCTTCTTAGCATGGTGCTCCCAACGAATACAACCAAATCTCGGAGCGTATGGTGGTGTGTCCCCACGCTTCTTCCTCCCCCTGTCGATTCAGAATTGTGTTGTTGTTCGAACACTCAGTGCTCAAACTCAACCCAATTACGAGTCATCTCTGCGATACGGCTTTACGCAGTAGGCCTGGCAGCTTTAACGCTTGTGATGTTTCAATGCATTTTCAATGCAATGGCGCACTACAAATGTTAATAAATGACAAGAAGAGTGCTAGGCGTCATCTAACCTAAGGCACTCTCCAGGATCCCTTCGAAAGATTGGCTGCGCTAGGGTCTGATTAGATTAGATTAGATCACATTTAAAAAACATATGATTTTTTTTTGGGCCTGTTTAGTTTGGGTAGATGATTTCAGTGAAAGTTAAAAAGTCTACTTTTTTGTTTAGTTTTCCCATTTAGAACAAAAATTTCGAATTTAATAAAAATTATATTATTTTTTAAATTGATTTCAAATTTAATATCAAATTAGTGCTTTTAAATGTTAAAATAAGCTATTTGGAAGAAGAAAATAAGCAAAATGAGGTACAATTTGCAAGGGTTTGAAAGAAAAAGTTCATGGAAGGCATCTTGTAAAAACTAGATCATCCTTAAATTACGTAACAACGTAAATGCAATGGCTTAAACTGGTACTGGTACTTTATGGACAACCCCCAAAGACTCAATCAAAGTAACCATGAAGTTACTTTACTGATACTTTACTGATATTTATATATGTGATAATATTGCACAGGACATGTACTGAATTTCTCTTTTTTTGAGAAAAAAATAAAAAAAAAATACAAAAACAAAATAGAAAATGTCTGCATAGAATATTTTGGGAGTTATAAATCTTGAAAGGAGACATCTTTAACTAACTTCTCCCATAAAAACATTTAAAACAGTTCTCGGGTGAGTTTTCAAAAAGCCGTAAGAGCCACCGTGACATCTGACATTAATTTTCGATTTTCTCGAAAATGAAAAAAAAAAAATCATTTATTTTAAGTATGGGACACTTGAAGGACGTGTAGATGAACAATCTAGAGCATTTTTGATTTTGGTTTTTCGTAAGCAGGTCGTATACAGACGCAAAAAGGACTTTGTTTACCAATGGCTCTTACGGCTTTTTGAAAACTAATCCGAGAGTTATTCAATGCAAATTAAATATGGCTTGTTATATAGTTTTTTTATATTTATTTTATTTTATTTTATTTTATTTTGTTTTTTGAATTCTTAGGTGAATTGACATTTTCGTTCATGGCAATTTTCTTTACCTTCCTATATTTTCCGTTTCCCGGCAAATTTGTAAATTTCCCGGAAATTCCCGAAATTCAAGCAAATGTATAAATTTTCTTATTTTTTTGGAACCAATTTTATGAAAATGCTCCAGAAAAAAGTATAAATGAAGAAATTCATTGTAATATCAATATTTATTTCTGAAAATATTGATTTCTGAAGCAACTGGAAATGGACGATGCTTAATGAAAATAAACTATTGCAATTCAGGTAAACTTTTTTAAGAATGATAGAATAAAGAATAACAAAATTTTAAACCCTTAACCGCCAAATCAAAATTGAGATTGTTTACGATTTTATTTACCATGATTAAATGTTATGAAAATTTAATTGGTATCATTCAATATTCCTGAAAGGAATGAGCAGGAAGAATTAATTCAATTTTTTTAATACCCAGTATTCAAAAAATTACAATTTGAAGTTAAAGAGTTATGGAGAACTAATGCAACAATGGTTAAACAGACAAGATTAAAAACAAATTATTAGTGTGGAAGATTGATTTATTTTACCTACTGTCCATACATTTAGATGAAAACATACTTCTCAACCGAAAATACCAAGCATTTTTTTTGATTGATTGTATGATTTGAACTAGTAAACTAAGATAAAATATACATTTTCTTAAAGTTATATAGATATTTATATGCAGTTAAGCTATTAGTTGATCTCTACACTTATTTTAACCAGATCATAACAATTTCAATAAAGTTAAAATTTCCCAGGATTTCTCGGGAAATTGGACGCTCTTCTTTTTGCTAAATCTCTGTAACTGAAATTAAGAAAAACAGAGATATTAAAATAAATGTGACTCTTTTTTGACATTCAAAAAAATAAAAATTATCCACTGTCCTGTCCCGCTTCCATCATGGTTGACATCCACCGTACATGGAGGGATGTTTGCTTTGAACTTGACTATTTGCTCAAAGGGGGAGTTGCTCGACGCACTTTTCCCCAGCGGAAAGACGAGCCCATCATCAGGGCGGAATCTAGCTGAGCCGGTCTAGTTGAGTGTCACTATCGCTGTCCGTCCGCAAACCCCTTGGAGTAACCATCATGTCCGGCACGGAATCGAAGGCCCGCTCGACCAAGGCAAGTGCTGGCAAGTCAAACAAAAGTGTTACCATGTAAACCCTGTTCACGGAATGACCCCGTGCGAAACTCAGCGTGGACATTCGAGGGGGGGACGCTTGTTGTGTGCAAATTAACGTAAGTTGATACGGCTCTGGTTTCGGCGTCGGTGGCGTGTAATTGGCCGGTGTTGGCCGGAGCTGAGGGTGATAAGTACACGTTGGATGACGATAATTGGTGGGACAAGCTGTGAATGACACCGAGTGAAAGCGGGGATCAGGTTGGGGAGTCGGTTTGCAGTAGAATGGCCAGGGATCGTTGTTGAAGATAATTGCAAGGTGAAAGCTAGCTGTATATTTGAGTTTCTAATCAGCTGGAAGATGATGGTAATGGAGCTGAAGTTGGCCTTTTATTGAACAAGATGTAAGTTGTTTCAAATCGCTCAAAATTGATGTCAAGGTCTTTTTCAAAAAAAATATGTTATAAACGTATTTTTATTAAAATCATAATAACGGGTCACAACGTCCCCAGGGCATGTCTTCCTGCCTGCAAAATAATTAACATCAATTAGGAGCAATCGTCCACTCTGGAGATCCAACCTTGGATCAACGTCTGTTAACTTCTACACAACGCTTTAAAAACTTCCCCGTCGGATGTTCCACCTGCTTGGAGCTCGGCTCAAATTGTGTAATTACTGCAGCAGACTCCTGTACCGGAAGTGTGCCCTCGGTACAGCTTCCCAGTCAGACCAATTTCAACGACGACGACATCTTTGTTTGCTCTGTCATCTCATCAGGATTGTTGCCGCCTCGGGCCAAGTGTGTGTGTCTGTGGAAGCAGGGGCGCGTCCCCCCCTTAAATCAGGTCTAAGCCAACTTTTAGAAGCGACTGCAGCATCCAATCCTGGCGCCGGAAATGTACCCAAACACTGACGCACATCTACGCACACAAATGCGAGTCGGATTGTGTGGGTGTGTGCGTCAGAGGGAATGACAGAACTGAATTTGTTCGTTTCCAGTGCCTGCGGTTATCAATTTGCAATTTGAAACGGGAAATTGAAATTTTATTTGACGAGGAGCGAGCAATGACGAGCGTTGCTGGGTGGGATGAAGCTACTTGACGAAATTGTTGCAAACATTTGAAATGACATAAATATCCTTAGAATTTTTTATTTTAGATGATTTTAACAAATTCGGTGAGTCACGTTGAAAAATTAGGAATATCCCTGCATCGAAAATAATGGAAACCAAAAATCCCATTATTTTCGACATTTGATTTTGAGGCAGGAAGTATACAAGATTTTTTCTCTCCGTTGCCACTGGAAGATGTTGTCGATTTCAATCCTGAGATATTCAATAAAAACCAAAAAAATCTTCTCTGTATGTTTGTAACTCTTCCTATGAAACAAGTTTTAATCTGATCGTGCCATCTTGACACACCTCAATAAGTTGCTGTAAATGCGACAACTGGCCAAAGGGATTTCAAGTTAGAACGCGTTTGACACACGTACATGCCCGACCACCGTAAACATTTGCAATACTAACTCGGGACCCCAGCAACCAAATTCAACCAAATTTTGGGACACTGCCCAGAGTGGTCAACCAAACAAAACGTGCTTGTTATTGTTTGATAGCGTGCTCTAATTCTTGTTTATTCTCGGAACGTCATAAAGCGACCTGCGACAAGTTAGCACGACATCGTTGGATTGTCATTGACTAATTTTCTCGGCTTTTCAGCGTGAAATATTCGATCCAGATATTTTTCGACAACACTTTTTAAATGTTGTGTTTACAATTATTATGTAGTTTAGTTTATACTGTTGTATTATTATCAGGTCTTTTAGTACCGTAAACCGGGTTGACATGGATAGGATTTCAATTTATATTTGGAATGTTTTCCAACTGGCATGGTTTTTTTTCTCAAGACTATTAATTTTAAAACATGTACTTGGGAAGGCCACACAAGCTCCATGGACTATTTTTGAAAACATGTTATTTCAATAGTGTCCTAAAAAAATAGTTGCGTTGAAAATTTTTAATTTGAAATCCAGGGTTACTTTGATAGTCACGGCTTTTCTTGTTGAAATCAGATTTTAAGTGTTCAAATTTTATGTTTACGTCAAATGTGCCGTTAAAAAGGCCTGACATACTTTTTAAGAAAAAATCATTTTTTATAATAAGTTAACCTAGTATATAATCTTTTTTTTAAACTACATAAATTTAAGAAAAAATATTATAAGTTTTTTTAAATTTGTTAAAACTAGTTTTGTTCATACAAATATCAATTTATATTGCATTTTGAACCGAATTTCAAGAACGAATCAAAAGTTTTCACATTTTATATGAAATTTGTTCTTATGAAAATGCCTTTAAATTTTAAGGGTTTTTAAGTTATGTTTCTAAAACACATAACATTTATTGTTAACAAACATATTTTACCTTCCCCTAGTGGAAAATTTTCCATTCAATCTGAAAATGCATGAATTTTGTTATTACCGTCTGCCCGGGATTTCTATTATTCATCAAGATTTTTTCAACTATTATTACCAAACATCGCCTAGCAGTCCGTTGAACACTTCTTTACCACAGTCAGTATGATTCTTCATCATTCAGTACGTAATTAATTTTAAATCTTCATTTTTCGAAAAATCTCAAACCTCTCAAATATCTTTTCTTTTATCAAGCTTGAATCAGTTGCTTGATTTAAATTTTTTGTTGGATTGAAAATTGTAGCATTTTATTCTTGCAAAAGAGAAATATTTTTGATGAGTATGATGATTAATTATCTTTCCAACATTTTTGTTTTTGTCTGCTCTACAAGTTTGTAAAACATTGTTGCACTTTAAAAATCACAAAGTTATAAAAAAAACTCGTAATTTGAAAATGGAAATCCGTGTTCCAAGTGAAATTAGCCTTTTGGGTTATTGCTGATTCGATTTCAATTGGATGTAAGGGCTTACAGATATAAGCTTAATTGCATTGGGGTAATTCTCCGCCAACTCACACAGCAGTTGCCCCGACCCCTCTTCGATTTGCGTGAAACTTTGTCCTAAGGGGTAACTTTTGTCCCTGATCACGAATCCGAGGTCCGTTTTTGATATCTCGTGACGGAGGGCGGTACGACCCTTCCATTTTGAACATGCGAAAAGAGGTGTTTTTCAATAATTTGCAGCCTGAAACGGTGATGAGATAGAAATTTGGTGTCAAAGGGACTTTTATGTAAAATTAGACGCCCGATTTGATGGCGTACTCAGAATTCCGAAAAACGTATTTTCATCGAAAAAACACTTTTAAAATTCTCCCATTTTCCGTTACTCGACTGTAAAACTTTGGAACATGTCATTTTATGGGAAATTTGATGTACTTTTCGAATCTACATTGACCCAGAAGGGTCATTTTTTCATTTAGAACAAAATTTTTCATTTTAAAATTTCGTGTTTTTTCTAACTTTGCAGGGTTATTTTTTAGAGTGTAACAATGTTCTACAAAGTTGTAGAGCAGACAATTACAAAATTTTTGATATATATATAAGGGGTTTGCTTATAAACATCACAAGTTATCACGATTTTACGAAAAAAAGTTTTAAAAAAGTTGGTCGTC
Source organism: Culex quinquefasciatus (assembly GCF_015732765.1). Lineage (NCBI taxonomy): Eukaryota > Metazoa > Arthropoda > Insecta > Diptera > Culicidae > Culex > Culex quinquefasciatus. Next base: position 181,463,117 of record NC_051863.1, read on the forward strand.
ATCGATCATGGCCGTTCATGGTCACCCGCGACAGACACGGACGACGAAACAAAGAGAAACGCAAAAGTAACTTTTTCAAAACTTTTTTCGTAAAATCGCGATAACTTGTGATGTTTATAAGCAAACCCCTTATGTCTATATATCAAAATTTTTGTAATTGTCTGCTCTACAACTTTGTACAACATTGTTACACTCTAAAAACAACCCTGCAAAGTTAGAAAAACACGAAATTTTAAAATAAAAATTTTGTTCTAAATGAAAAATGACCCTTCTGGGACAATGTAGATTCGAAAAGTACATTAAATTTCCCATAAAATGACATGTTCCAAAATTTTACAGTCGAGTAACGGAAAATGGGAGAATTTTTAAAACTTTTTAGTGTTTTTTCGATGAAAATACGTTTTTTCGGAATTCTGAGTACGCCATCAAATCGAGCGTCTAATTTTACATAAAAGTCCCTTTGACACCAAATTTCTATCTCATCACCGTTTCAGGCTGCAAATTATTGAAAACACCTCTTTTTCGCATGTTCAAAATGGAAGGGTCGTACCGCCCCTCCGTCACGAGATATCAAAAAACGGACCTCGAATTCGTGATCAGGGACAAAAGTTACCCCTTAGGACAAAGTTTCACGCAAATCGAAGAGGGGTCGGGGCAACTTTTCCCGATTTCGTGTGAGTTGGTAGAGAATTACCCATTGCTAATAACTGAAAATATAATATTTTTTTCAGTGTGGTAGAAACTAGGATCGTAAATTTGCTTACATAAATATAAAAAAGATATAAATCAAAAGGCTGTTTAAGACAAACTTATGGGAAATTGGACGAGCTTTCCGGTAAAAATACTTTTGCAATTCCGTCGTGAAACTACTTACTTTTCCTGTCATTCTTGAACGACGAAATAGCCTACTTTTCTGTACCAAAAATAACAAAATCGAATAGCAACACTTTTCAAAATCAATGCTGAAAAGTTCTACTTTTCAGCACTCAAATGGGTGCTGAAAAATTGAACTTTTCAGCATTTGTTTCGAAAAGTAACACATTTCAACATTTTTTTGATTTAAACAATTTATTGACAAAATACATGAAAATTTGACAAAAAAATTCACTCAGTGTGTGTTTTTTGGAATTGCAAAAAATGTTGTATGGAACTCGCTGCAAAACTTGATTTTTTCAGCACTCTTCATATTTATCCAACTCGGTGAACCTCGTTGGATAAATGTACGACTCGTGCTGAAAAAATCCTCTTTTTGCAACTTGTTGCATAAACTACTATTACGAGACTGAAAAACCAAGTCTCTCATATAGAAATTGCCAAAAACCACAAAAACCCGTTTTTTCAACATTTTTATTTTTAAAATCGCTGTATCTTACCAACGATTGGACATAGGACAATGGTCAATACGGAGACTTTTATGTAAAATTGTCAGGAGAATCGATTTCCACTACTGGTTTTTTTTAAAATTTTGACGTTTAGGCAACTTTTTAAAAAAAACAGCTTTAGTAAATGATTTTTGTATTTTTTTAGGAGAGACATAACATCTTGCATTTTTCGTCAGTCTTTTGGTAACATTTTAGGCTATTTCTTCAAAAAAATTGAACGAAAAAAAATCGTGACATCACATTTAAATTTAAACATAAAAACCAAAAAAATCTCAAAGATGGGGCTCGTATTTTTGTTTCAGTGTATTTTTTTTTTTTTTTTTTTTTTTTTTCAGAAAGCCCGTCCAATTTCCTACTTTTTGATACGACGCAACGGCTTCGAGATACAGTAATTTTTAAATTACGAAATACAAAAATAATTAAATACCTTACGCCCTCCTCAAATGTTATTTTCGCGTACTATTGGCTTCATATACACAAAAATGGTTTATATAGGCCTAGGATAACATGTCTACAAAGTTTCATTGAAATCGGAGAGGGTCGGGTACAAAAGTACCAGAAAAATTCCTGATTTGAGCTGGAATTGCTCTATTGAATGCCCGCAAAAATGTTATTTTTGATACTATCTAGTACACAACCAATGTTTTTTTTTAGGATTTAGTTATTTTATTCATACATCATTTTACAAGTTTCGAATTATTTGTTTACTATACCGCCAGTACTAAAAGCTTCAGAAAAGAAGCATAGCCGATGTACAAACACTTCCCGGTACGCAGCCGCCTGGACTAGTTTCGACGGCCCCAAGAGACTCGTTTTTCTTCCGGATTGTTAAATGATTCCGTACCGTCCGTATTACCATATAAATTGCATTTCTGCTTGCATTTTTCCTCACCCCTCATCCCGCCTCTGAGCTGATCGACTTGTGCTGCAGGAAAATTGTTTTTTTTTCTCGCTCGCCCAGTTCGAGACCCGGTTCGAACTAACTCACCGCGGCCCAAAACTACCCCGAGACTGATGTTATTTCGGTGTTGTATTATTTATCTGGGCTTGATTTTTATGGGGCCAGCAAGACTTTGGCTTCCTGCCCTGGCCCGAGAGATATTGGAATGGAGTTTGGAGTTTTGGACCGGCCGGTGTAATGGCCCACGGTCTCGTAACGAATTACGGGTGCTAGTTTTCGGGGGGGAAATTGAAACGTGATTTATAGCGAGTTGTTTTTTTCGTTACATAAATGTTTGTTAAATATTTACACAAATCGATTTGTTCTCAAAGGATGAACTACTCTGAAATCGATACAGAAAGTATCGACTCGTTGAATGGCATGGAAATTGCCTCCGGAGCCGATAATTTCCCGATTAGGGATCGTGTCCACCGAAAAACCACTTACCGAAGCCCAAAACGATCCTAATGGTTCCAATGGCGCTCCCCGAAAACGGTCAATTTTCGATTGTCTTCCGTTGAAGGACTCCATTTGCCGGGGTGGTAATGGTCCCATTTGACGGGTGTTCCGATCATCCGAGCCCCGGTCCGGGCACGTCGTCCAAGTGTGACCTCAATCAATTGGCCGGCCCCCCCCCCTCTTCCGAAGATGGAATCGACTTTTCGGACACAATTTCTTCAACGATAATATGTCGCCCGCTCACACACGTACGACGTAACGGCTCTTCCAAAGTTTGGCACGGTCTGATCGGTACCGTTAGGTGAGGTGATTTGAATTTAAAAAAAAACATGGACCAAAAATTGATCAAAAGCTTCTAAATTATTTGATTTTTTTAAATTTCAACGTGAGCTTCAATTCACATCATTCAACGGTTCCGATATATAAATTAAATGACCCAATGCCTCCATTAGCACTTAGTTTCTATTTTATGGTTATCACATTGTTTCGCTCCTCCACAGCGAGTCCTTTCTTCTCGGTGTGCCAAAGGACATCCCCCAGATGTTCATTTCTTGGCACTGGGTCTGTCAGCCTTATTTTCGGGTTTCCGGTCGGGTTAAGACCCATTTATACCCATTTACTTGGCGCTTCATCGCCGATTCTGGTTAGGGAGGGGGGTGAGCCTGTCCAAAATTAAATTACAATTGTTATCTCTATCTGGGGCTGGGAGAATCTGCTGACTCGGGCGAGAGCACCAGGCTCATAAATATTAGGTATTTATCTTATTCCATCGTTGGCATTTATGTCACACCCCTTTCTCAGCTAGATTGGTTGAAGTCGTGTACTTCTTCGCTCAGGGCCTCCATAAATCCTGGTTAGCGATATTTGTTGCGGATTTTATCAACAAATTCGTATAGTCTTATCGTTGATCAAAACCTAACAGTTCTTCCTTTAAATACAACCTTTTACTACATTCGATATTTTGTATTAGAGTGTATCAAAAATCACTTTTTGTCGTACATTCAGGGGCTTGTTTCGGTGGTTGTACTGTGACATAAACTTTGAAAAATATTTGCAATTGCCTACGTTTCAAAGCATAAATACTCAACATTATTCACAAAATGCCGTAGTTTACTAAAATTGCAATATGGGTGTCAAACGAAGCCAACTTTCGTATGCTTTTTCACTTTAAAATGAGTTTTAAAATACTAAAATTTACACAAATTACCGTTTTTTATTCGAAAATACTTAAAATTTGCATTATGGGTTTCAAACGATGCGAAAATTTGTATACTTTTTTTTAACAAATTAAAGTTTTTTTTTGGGAAAACCATATTTTTTGCAAAATACCGCATTGCAATATGCGAAGCGAAATTTTGGATACATTTCTATTTTTTCGAGTTTTTTTTTTGAGACTTCTGACATTATCACAAAATATTCTATTTTTCGAAAATTCTCAATTTTTTTCCATATTGCAAAGGGTATCAAACAAAGCGAAATTTTGTATGCTTGTTCACAAAATACCGTATTTTTTAAAGTATTCAAATTTTCATAAAACGAAGAGAAGCTTTGTATGCTTCTTTGCTTCACTAGATTCACTATTTTTTCTAATATAATTTTTTTTATACTAAAATTTTCACAAAATACCGTTTTTTTTTTCAAAAAAACAAAAAAATTCAAAATTTTCATATATCAACCGGGTATTCAACGAAGTGAAATTTGTATGCTTCATATAAAATTTTGCTTCGTTTGATCCCATATGGAACCATCCATAAACCACGTGGACACTATTTTGCAAACCTCACCCTCTCCCCTACCTTCATGGACTTTTTTGTATGGAGAGTGGACAATCGGTATTCCCGCCCCCCTCCTAAAGTGTTAACGTGGTTTATGGATGGCCCCTTTTGCAAACAATGAAAACTTGAGTACATTTTTTTTTAATTTTTAATATTTTTCAAAATAACAGGGCTGCGGAGTCGGGTTATATTTTAAACGACTCCGACTCCGGCTTTCTGAGATTAGCCGACTCCAACTCCGACTCCGGCTCCGGCTTTCAGGCCCAACCGACTCCGACTCCAGCTTTCAAGAAATTGTTGGCTCCGACTCCGACTCCGACTTCACATATTTTAAAATATTTCAAAAGTTTGTTTTTTATTTTGAAAACATTGATAAATGGGTAATTCTCCGCCAACTCACACAGCAGTTGCCCCGACCCCTCTTCAATTTGCATGAAACTTTGTCCTAAGGGGTAACTTTTGTCCCTGATCACGAATCCGAGGTCCGTTTTTTGATATCTCGTGACGGAGGAGGGACGACCTTCCATTTTGAACATGCGAAAAAGAGGTGTTTTTCAATAATTTGCAGCCTGAAACGGTGATGAGATAGAAATTTGGTGTCAAAGGGACTTTTATGTAAAATTAGACGCCCAATTTGATGGCGTACTCTGAATTCCGAAAAAAAGACGTATTTTCATCGAAAAAAACACCAAAAAAGTTTTAAAAATTCTCCCATTTTCCGTTACTCGACTGTAAATTTTTTTGGAATATGTCATTTTATGGTAAATTTAATGTACTTTTCGAATCTACAGAAATCCACCAGAAGGGTCATTTTTCATTTAGAACAACATTTTCATTTTAATATTTCGTTTTTTCTAACTTTGCAGGATTATTTTTTAGAGTGTAACAATGTTCTACAAAGTTGTAGAGCAGACAATTACAAAAATTTTGATATATAGACATAAGGGGTTTGCTTATAAATATCACGAGTTATCGCGATTTCACGAAAAAAAGTTTTGAAAAAGTTGGTCGTCATCGATCATGGCCGTTCATGGTCACTCGCGACAGACACGGACGACGAAACAAAGAGAAATGCAAAAAGTTACTTTTTCAAAACTTTTTTTTCGTAAAATCGCGATAACTCGTGATGTTTATAAGCAAACCCCTTATGTCTATATATCAACATTTTTGTAATTGTCTGCTCTACAACTTTGTAGAACATTGTTACACTCTAAAAAATAACCCTGCAAAGTTAGAAAAAACACGAAATTTTAAAATGAAAAATTTTGTTCCAAATTAAAAAATGACCCTTCTGGGTCAATGTTGATTTGAAAAGTACATTAAATTTCCCATAAAATGACATGTTCCAAATTTTTTTACAGTCGAGTAACGGAAAATGGGAGAATTTTTAAAACTTTTTTAGTGTTTTTTTCGATGAAAAATACGTTTATTCGGAATTCTGAGTACGCCATCAAATCGGGCGTCTAATTTTACATAAAAGTCCCTTTGACACCAAATTTCTATCTCATCACCGTTTCAGGCTGCAAATTATTGAAAAACACCTCTTTTTCGCATGTTCAAAAATGGAAGGGGTCGTACCGCCCCTCCGTCACGAGATATCAAAAAACGGACCTCGGATTCGTGATCAGGGACAAAAGTTACCCCTTAGGACAAAGTTTCACGCAAATCGAAGAGGGGTCGGGGCAACTTTTCCCGATTTCGTGTGAGTTGGTAGAGAATTACCCAAATAGGATTATTTAAATACTCTCTAAGCATTATGATTTTCTCAAGGAAAATAAGTTCGAATCACAAAACGGAAAAAAGAGTTTCTAGGTAACAAGTTACAAGTACAAGTATTTTCAAGGCATTTTAAGAAGAACAGTTTTGTAGTTAGTTTTGTCAATTAAGCTGTTTTATAGCAAATACTGAACAATAAAAATAACACATTTTTTTTAATTTATGATAACTCCGACTTCGACTCCGACACCGGGTTATCAGAAAATTTTCGGCTCCGACTCCGACTCCAGCTCATAAAATTTAGACGACTCCGGCTCCGACTCCGACTCCAGCTGTTCGGGTTTTGATGACTCCGTTTCCGACTCCAACTCCAGGTCCTCAAAAAGACCCGACTCCACCGACTCCGACTCCACAGTCCTGATAAAAATAATAAAGTGTTTATACATTTCATAAAAAAATCTGAGTTTTGCAAAAAAAGTGAAAATGTATACAACATTTTGCTGCGTGTCATATTTCAAATTATTAATATTTGAGTTCTTTGAAAAAAAATCATACGGTATTTTGGGAAAATTTTAGTATTTTCGACAAAAAGTACGGGTTTCAGTGTAAATTTTAGTATTTAAGAAAAGTGTAATATAGTATAAAAGCAAACAAATTCTCACTTCGTTTTATGAGTACTTTTGAAAAATACGGTATTTTGTGAACAATACCAATACAATACAATACTTCGAAACATACATCATTTTTATAAAATATACTCTTGGTAAAAGCATTGAAATTCAAACACGAATTTGAATTAAGGGGTTACATACATGTAAATCGGCAAAAATGTCAGAGGTTGGCTTCAGCACAAACTTCAACTTTTTTTTAATCTGTTTTCAGGACATAAAAATATACATTTTCAACTATGAACGAAATAAATTTGAAGACATTTGGTTGCATCTTTGCCGAGATATAGCTATTTGAAGTTAGCAGTTTCGAAAACGGGTGCCTCGATATCTCAACACTGCCTTGACTAAATCGGCTCAAAATTTTGGTTAAGACTGGTTAAACCAGTACCGTGTGCATGACGAAAGCCGATTTTCAAAAAGTTTATTTTTTAAAAAAAGATAAAGATAAGATTTTTATGTTTTTAATATAAAAAAATGATAGTTTTTGATTTTTGTATTTTTTTAATGCAAAATTTCAAAATCGGACTTCGTCATGCAAACGAGATATGTCTTGCGAGTCTTCACCCAAAATTTCAACCAATTTGGTCCATCCCATCTCGAGATATCGTGGCACCCGTAAATTCACTCGATGTTCAGAGAACGACGCTCACAAAGTTTGACAGTTCGCTTTGCGCATGGCAAAATATTCAGTTTCATTCGTCTGTGACTTACTTCAATCATAAAATATCTTGATGAAACTTTTAGGAGTGATTTAAAATCATCTTGAAAGTTTATTAAATTTCCCGTAATATGAAATTTTGTGATTTTTTTGCATGTATGTAACCTATTTAAGTCGTTTGAAGAAAGATTCAAAAAATAAGATTCAAAAAATTAGTAAGTTTCCCCCCCCCCTCTATTAATGGGTCCATGTGGTTTATGAATGGCCACTATTGCGATTTTTTAAAATATGAAAATTTTCTTAAAATAACAATGTTTTGAGTACATTTAAAAAATCGGTGTTTTGTGAAAATTTGAGTATTTAAAAAAAAACTCTAATAATGTGAAAATGCATGCAAGTTTTACTTCGTTTTATGAAAATTAAAGTATCTTCTATAAACTACGGTATTTTGTGAACGATTTGGAGTATTCATACTTAGAAACTTACTAAATTTTTCACAAATTAAATTCTTAGAGAAAGCATTGAAAATTTGACATGGTACACCCAATAGGAATATATCTCAAAATCTGCAACATTGGATTTGTTGCAGAAAATATCATATTTTATAACAATTTTTTGCAGCAAGCCCATAGATCATTTTTGCCCGCGTGTAAAAATTTCAGCGATCTGCAGTTCTCACCAACACATATAAAGCTGGCCCGTCCCCGAGCAACACTCCAAAGTGAAGCATATGTTGGTGCTCTTTCACTCACTTTTCATCAAGCGTCCATGGCGCGGTGGTAGCGTGTCGGATCAATAACCAAGAAGTTGGTGGTTCAATCCTCGTTCTGCTAAGTGTTTTTTTTTGTGAAATACAACCAAAAAGCCGTCGGTAATGTCGATGATTGTCGGTAACGGGCAAAAATGTCATACTCCTATATCGCAAAAAATGCATGAGGACAGATTTCATGCAGATTCTGATATACTTTCATGCCGCCATGCATCACAATCATGCGACTGCCAGTTGGGTGTATGGTTGAGTTAAGTCGATTTTAGATAGATGCTTAAAATGAGTTATCATCCACTATTGGCCCGATGATTTTGAATTAAAAAATAAATCCTGTTGAAGTATTTTTTTTTAGTTTGACCAAAGTTTGACAGCAATGTCTATTTGTAAGGTGCTCTGAAGATAAAGGCTTTTAAACTTATTCCTTTTGTTTGGTGTTTAAATCGGAAGAGAAATGACTTAAAACTATCACGAGTTGAATTGAATTGAAATCTCTTCACTACCGACTAAAATTCCGTTTAACAAAGCCATCTTCAAAACACAAAGCACAAAAGCACCCTTTTACCGCGGCAGCCAAAATCCGGAAGCGACATGAATATTACATCGGGAGTGGGGGAAACTTTATCTTCCATAAATATTATAACAAAAACGTGATTCGTTTTAATTGGATCCACATGGGCATTACACATACTACTACTGCCTCGTTCACTATCAAACACGCAAAAATGGGGGCCTCCTGCCTACGTTTTTAGAATCCTTTTTCCCGGAGTAGAAAGGGGGAAAAAGTCGGGAAAAAGCTCGTCCCTGGGAGCTTTCCCATAAACTCAGCGTTGACTTCCGAGGAAGTATCTTCTATTACTTGGCAGTACAGGTGAGTGCGGGGGCGTTTTTCCATTTTCCCAACTGATGCTGCTGCATATTGGTATTTTCAGGTTCTAGTTTTTCGCCAGTTGTGAACTTTACGGGAAGCAGTCGTGCGGATGCAGATTCCTTTGGGGTGGAACGGTGTTTTTTATGAAGCACATCGAAAATAAAAAATAAATAAAAATTCAGAAAAATGCAATAAACAATTCAACTTCAATTACAAAACAAAACCTTCAAAATATGAGACAAAATCATCATCAAAAATGTCGCTGGAAAGCTCACCGTACAAAGCAGTGTTGCCAGCACAACCCGGTCTATCGCCCGGTGCAAATCTCGCCAATGTTCAATAAGAACAAATTCCTTCTCCCACCGGGGACCGCTCGCCGATAAAATCCGATCTCGACGATGTACTCCATCGCCGCGGTGGGAGGAACCAGAGAAGCGGGGGCCACTTTTCCCGTTTCGTTCTGGAATATCTTCCTTTTCGCTCCGCAAGCCAACTAGGAAGTTACTGGCGAGGAAGGAAAAAGTTGAATTTAAAGTTTTTACACCAATATAATATAGTAATAATTAGCCATAAAATTTCCCACACACCCCGGGAAGAAACCATCGCCGACCCGAAGACGTGACTTTGTTCTTCAAAATTTACATTTTGTTCGGAGCAAGTTGATTCGGCTGAGCTCAGCTCGAGCAATTTCTTTCCGACGATGAAGACGACAACGCGGTGGAAAGAACAGACAACTGAGGGACGAGTTAAAGATTCGATTATGAGATTTTAATGAACGAAATTTCCGAACCGAAAGTTATCACCATGTGAGTCACATACTAATTGGAAAAGTTTCCGCTCGTCTTCGGTCGGTGCAAGGAGCGGCCTGGCTGGCATACATCCAGGCGTGTGGATCGAACAACTTTATCGGAACTGATTTAGTTTATTTGCGCACATCAGAACCCGAGCAGGGGTAAATAACACGGGAATACCAAATTTTGTCTGCCTGTGTGGATCAATCGGACCGCGCACTGGACTCACAATCCAGAGGTCGCCGGTTCGAATCCCGGGGCGGACGCAAAAAATTCTAAGTGTAAATATAGGTTTTCGGTGCCCTCTCCCGTGCCCATACCTTCACACTTAGGAGACCCGGGAGGCGGAGTCTTGTCGCAAAAAGAACGATACACGCCTGTGGATCCGTTGACGAAACCGCAAGGTTTAAGAGGGCCACATTATAAGGTGTTACGTCGATTCCGTTTTCCATACCAAATTTTGGTATTACTTGAGCAAATAACAGCGACCAAAATGTGCCCTTGGTTGCCCAGTAATAGATGGTAAAATACCATGAAATCATACCAAAATCTTGTATGTGTAAGGGCACAACAATACCAAACCATGTTATTCCAAGGGTAAAATAATACCTCAAAATAAAACCATTTCAATACCAAGTTGAGGTCTTCTGGATTTTTGAACATTGCTTGAATACCAAAACTTGGTATTGCCATGGTTTTATTTTTAGGTATTCCTGCGCCCTTGGAAAATCATATTTTGGTATTTCTGTGGTCTTTCACATACGTGATTTTGGTATGATTTCATGGTATTTTACCATCTATTACTGGGCAACCAAGAGCACATTATGGTCGCTGGTATTTGAACAAGTAATACCAAAATTTGGTATTTTCATACCATTTTTAGTGCAGTAGTTGCAGTTAGTGAAAAAACGGAAATTATTCATATGCAACAGCCAAATCTACTCACCTGATGATTCCATGTTGTTATTAGTGATATTCTTCACCACACCGAATGCATTTGTCATTGATGAACGGCCTGTGCTTAAAGTTCTTGAAGCTTCTGAAAAATAACAAGATTGAAAAATAAGTATTATTAAAATGAAACTGAATTGAAATTCACCAAAATTCATTAATCTGTCGATTGACTCGTTTTTCAAAGTATTTGGTTATCCCGACTTAGAGATATTTCAACGTTTTTGAAAAAAATATTAGTGGGTATATCACACTAATTTTTAAAATCATCTTTAACATTTTTGGGTTTCAAGTCATTTTAGCGCAAAATTAATTAACTCGTAAATTTTTTTTAACAAATTTCCCATAGTTTCAGAGGAATTTGATAAAACACTTTAATACCAAAATAATACCAAAATGTGCCATCCTGACTTAGAAAATTTTCCACAATTTCAAGTCATTTCTGTAGGGGGTATATCAAAAATGTTTAAAATCAAGTTTGTAATTTCCGGTTTTGAATGAAAGCATTCGCTTTGAGACATCATTATAGCGCAAAATTAATTATTTTGTCAAAATTGGTCAAAATTTTCCCATAGTTGCAGAGGAATTTGATAAAATACTGTAATACCAAAAGAATACCAAAATGTGGTTTTCGATCATTGACAAATTCTGCAATTTTGCAATATCAAAACAATACCTTAAATTGGTATGATACCACATTTTGCTCTTGCATAATCCTTAAGACAAATTTTAAAGGGTCCAGGAATACCAAAATTTGGTATTGATACCAGAGAAAGGTATTATTACGCATTTCCCTTGTTATTTACCCATGCTCGGAAGCGCTCACTGCGTTGCAGTGTTCTTCTTTAGTTAAGCGAAAAACTTTTTGGGCTGGGTTTATTTTGACTATTTTTTTTATAATTTGTACTTAAATTTTGTATGCTTTCCAAGATCTTAAAAAAAATGAAACTTAGAACTCTTAGATTGAAATTTAATATTATCACTAATCGTGGTCAGCGCCGGTAATGATTAGCATGACATTAGCAAGATAGTTGAGAATTACGATTTTGTGATGAGCAATTCTAGAAGGTCCTAGTAACGGAGTAGCAACTACGGCTACTACTTCAATTGATTTGCTAAGCTTCATTGCAACTTGCAAGTTTCAAATTTAATTTGTTCAAATCATCCAATATCAATTTGCTGCCTACCCTTGCCTACCCGAGCAAATGAAACAACTATTTCAATAAAATCTTGATTATCAACTTCAATGAAACTACCCTTATTTGAGCAGAGCAACGGAGAGAAACTCGATGGTCGTGGTTAACCAACCGGTAGCATCCAGCAAAAGTACAAAGTCAAAGTCGTACCCTTCCCAGCCAGCCTTCTGCGGAAGCAAAACAGACCGGAAGCAAATTGCAAACCAGAGGAAAGAAACTCGGTGCGCAGAATCCCATCCAAAGCGGAGTGTCCTTTTGGCCATTTCGAAATTCGAGCTTGTAAAGATTCACCACCCCCCAATCGAATCGAAGGAAAAAAAAAGGAAAATCAAATCACACAATCGAACGACGACGCTGCTGCAAACATGATAGAACGTACGAACATAACCATCAGCATCATCGACTATCGTGATGGTCCTCATGATATGGTCGTCGTCGTCATCATTGGCAAGTTGGGGGTGGAGGTTGTGGTTTGGTTTGGTTTGTCCTGTACCTCCCGATGCCGTCCTCATCTTGCCTCAGAGATGACATTGCCATCTTTTGAGGGGTTTCTTGGTTACGGAAATGGTGCATCATGGCTTTTGTAGAAAATTTGTTTTTTTCTTTCTTTTTGAAGCTGTGTAATTTTTTGCTGCGTTCCTTAGGAGAAAAGTTTCTTCAGGGATTGGTTAAATTTCAACGTGATAATCTTACACTTTTTGTATTCAAATATAATTCTAGCAAAAACGGATAAATTTTATGAGAAAAAAATTTCAAATCTTCAAATCTTCAAATCTTCAAATCTTCAAATCTTCAAATCTTCAAATCTTCAAATATTCAAATTTGAAACTAGCGTAAAATGGATTTTTGGAAGACTTGAAGATTTGAAAACATAAAAAATTGACGATTTGAAGATTTGAAGATTTGAAGATTTGAAGATTTGAAGATTTGAAGATTCAAAGATCTTCAAATCTTCAAATCTTTTACGCATTTTACGCTATTCTAGTTCTTTTGCAATCATTATATAGTAAGATTGTATTATCGAATTTGGTCGTAGAAAATCGATAAAGTTTAGATCGGTTATCCATCTATCAGAAAAAACAATATTTTACCATAAATCGGTTTTAGATGAACAATAATGAAATGAACTACCGAAATTAGGTTAGTTATAATCTTATCCAATCAAATCCAATCAAATCCAATCCAATCCAATCCACTTTAAAAAATTTAACTTTTGAAGGAAATTTTCTAATCGATTTGAAGTCTTCAAAAATATAAATGAATACGATCAAAATTTTCTGTATTTACAGCTATATTTTTGCAGTAATGATTTTCTAATGTGAGCAAGGATGGATTGAAAAAGGATACACAACTTGCAACAATACTTAAAAAGCAAGACCGTTATTTTTACTACATGGGTAATTCTCCGCCAACTCACACAGCAGGTGCCCCGACCCCTCTTCGATTTGCGTGAAACTTTGTTCTAAGGGGTAACTTTTGTCCCTGATCACGAATCCGAGGTCCGTTTTTTGATATCTCGTGACGGAGGGGCGGTACGACCCCTTCCATTTTTGAACATGTGAAAAAAGAGGTGTTTTTCAAAAATTAGCCGCCTGAAACGGTGATGAGATAGAAATTTGGTGTCAAAGGGACTTTTGTGTAAAATTAGACGCCCGATTTGATGGCGTACTCAGAAATTCTCCCATTTTCCGATACTCGACTGTAAAAAAATTTGGAACATGTCATTTTATGGGAAATTTAATGTACGTTTCGAATCTGAGCAATTCTCTACAAAACCGGCCGATTTCGACCATTTTTATTTTTTATATTTTTTGATTTGGCTCAAACTTTGTGGGGGCCTTCCCTATGACCAAAGAAGCCATTTTGCATCATTAGTTTGTCCATATAAATTTCCATACAAATTTGGCAGCTGTTCATACTAAAATGGTACGAAATATTCGAAAATCTGTAACTTTTGAAGGAATTTTTTGATCAATTTGGTGTCTTCGGCAAAGTTGTAGGTATTGATAAGGACTATTTAGAAAAAAATAGGTACACGGAAAAAAAAATTTCCCGATTTTTTTATTAACTTTTTTTCACAAAACTCAAATTCCCAAAATACGTATTTTTGATTTTCGAGATTTTTGATATCTTTTAGGGACAAAAATCCGCAACTTTTGAGCTATAGAGAACATGGTCAAAATCTGCCGCCGAGTTATGATTTTTGAAAAACTGGTGATTTTTGGAAAAAATCGAAATTTCATACATAAAATTTTTTTGACCTCATTTTTTTATGCAAAATTGAATTTGCAATCGAAAATTACTTTACAGATTTTTCGATAAAGAGCCCCGTTTTCAAGATATAGCCACCAAAAGTTTGATTTCAGCGAAATATTTGCAGTTTTTCGATTTTTAAAAATAGTGACCATGAGTGACCATTTCTAAAAATATTTTTTTTGAAAAGTTCAGAAAATTTGCTATAAAATTGTCTAAGAGACATTGAAGATTGGACCTCTGGTTGCTGAGATACAGCGGCTTAAAGAAAAAGAAACACGAAAATTGAAGTTTTCTAAGTCTCACCCAAACAGCCCACCATTTTCTAATGACGATATCTCAGCAATTAATGGTCCGGTTTTCAATGTTAATACATGAAAAATTCGTGAAATTTTCCGATCTTTTCGAAAAAAATATTTTGAAAAAAATTAAATCAAGACTAACATTTTAAAAGGGCCAAACATTGAATATTATGCCCTTTTAAAATGTTAGTCTTGATTTAATTTTTTTCAAAATATTTTTTTCGAAAAGATCGGAAAATTTCACGAATTTTTCATGTATTAACATTGAAAACCGGACCATTAATTGCTGAGATATCGTCATTAGAAAATGGTGGGCTGTTTGGGTGAGACTTAGAAAACTTCAATTTTCGTGTTTCTTTTTCTTTAAGCCGCTGTATCTCAGCAACCAGAGGTCCAATCTTCAATGTCTCTTAGACAATTTTATAGCAAATTTTCTGAACTTTTCAAAAAAAATATTTTTAGAAATGGTCACTCATGGTCACTATTTTTAAAAATCGAAAAACTGCAAATATTTCGCTGAAATCAAACTTTTGGTGGCTATATCTTGAAAACGGGGCTCTTTATCGAAAAATCTGTAAAGTAATTTTCGATTGCAAATTCAATTTTGCATAAAAAAATGAGGTCAAAAAAATTTTATGTATGAAATTTCGATTTTTTCCAAAAAATCACCAGTTTTTCAAAAAATCATAACTCGGCGGCAGATTTTTTGACCATGTTTCTCTATAGCTCAAAAGTTGCGGATTTTTGTCCCCTAAAAGATATCAAAAAATCTCGAAAATCAAAAAATACGTATTTTGGGAATTTGAGTTTTTGTGAAAAAAAAGTTAATAAAAAAATCGGGAAATTTTTTTTTCCGTGTACCTATTTTTTTCTAAATAGTCCTTATCAATACCTACAACTTTGCCGAAGACACCAAATTGATCAAAAAATTCCTTCAAAAGTTACAGATTTTCGAATATTTACGTACCATTTTTGTATGAACAGCTGCCAAATTTGTATGGAAATTTATATGGACAAACTAATGATGCAAAATGGCTTCTTTGGTCATAGGGAAGGCCCCCACAAAGTTTGAGCCAAATCAAAAAATACAAATAAAATCCATTTCCGGTTTTGGTAGAGAATTGCTCATCTACATTGTCCCAGAAGGGTCATTTTTTCATTTAGAACAAAATTTTTCATTTTAAAATTTCGTGTTTTTTCTAACTTTGCAGGGTTATTTTTTAAGAGAGTAACAATGTTCTACAAAGTTGTAGAGCAGACAATTACAAAAATTTTGATATGTAGACATAAGGGGTTTGCTTATTAACATCACGAGTTATCGCGATTTTACGAAAAAAAGTTTTGAAAAAGTTGGTCGTCATCGATCATGGCCATTCATGGTCACCCGCGACAGACACGGACGACGAAACAAAGAGAAACGCAAAAAGTAACTTTTTCAAAACTTTTTTTCGTAAAATCGCGATAACTCGTGATGTTTATAAGCAAACCCCTTGTGTCTTTATATCAAATTTTTTTGTAATTGTCTGCTCTACAACTTTGTAGAACATTGTTACACTCTAAAAATTACCCTGCAAAGTTAGAAAAAACACGAAATTTTAAAATGAAAAATTTTGTTCTAAATGAAAAAATGACCCTTCTGGGACAATGTAGATTCGAAAAGTACATTAAATTTCCCATAAAAAGACATGTTCCAAAATTTTTTACAGTCGAGTAACGGAAAATGGGAGAATTTTTAAAACTTTTTTAGTGTTTTTTTGATGAAAAATACGTTTATTCGGTATTCTGAATACGCCATCAAATCGGGCGTCTAATTTTACATAAAAGTCCCTTTGACACCAAATTTCTATCTCATCACCGTTTCAGGCTGCAAATTATTGAAAAACACCTCTTTTTTCGCATGTTCAAAAATGGAAGGGGTCGTACCGCCCCTCCGTCACGAGATATAAAAAAACGGACCTCGGTTTTGTGATCAGGGACAAAAGTTACCCATTAGGACAAAGTTTCACACAAATCGAAGAGGGGTCGGGGCAACTTTTCCCGATTTCGTGTGAGTTGGTAGAGAATTACCCACATATAAATTATTTTTATTGTAAGAGAAACAAAAACTTACTTAATGAGCATGAGCATGAGCATGGTTGACTGCCAATGAGCTGCTACTCCGTTATTGACAGATCAGCTGAAGTTAAACAATGAATCAAAAATGATCAGTGGGAGCCAACCATCCGTTCACTGTTTAACCCCTGAAGACCCCGACTTTATTAGTCAATACCGGCGCCCTCCCAAGAAGCCTGCAGTTCAACGAAAGGGAGGAATGTTAGTCCGATAGTTGAAGTTGCAGACTCATCAAGCACACAGTTTTTCGCTATATACTTGTTGATACCGCTTGAGACCGTTGAATCCACAGCATCTCCTGCAAGCATCACGTGATCAAATTTTTTTTTGGGTTAGTGGGATAAGGTATTGGCTTTTCGATGCCTCCCGAGCTACGACGCTATGGGGAGGACTTTCATAACAGACCCGTCGGCGAGCCTTCCGAGCAACGATGCTATGGGAAGGTCTTTCTGGTTAACACACAATATCACTCACACACAGTTATTTTGCTCCACTATTAACTCAACGATCCAAATTGTCAGTGCGTCTTTCGTTCATTATATAGAATTGGCCTTTTCACCGCAAAAAAAAAAATTAAACCTTATTCAAAAAATTTAAACACAATCCACCCGACGCCGTGCCTTCCGATCAACGATGATATAGAAAGGGCTTTGAAAATCACAAAAGAAATCACTTTTCATTCCGCATATTTTTTACGACCACGCGCTCCCTTTGCCAATTATGCACTGATGACGCTGCATTTTCAGAGGGTAATCTTCTCCTCGCAGCATACAATACACGACAAAAATGTGAAACAAAAGGCACACACAAAAAAACACTTTTCACTCCGAATATTTTTTACGACCACGCGCTCCCTTTGCCAATAATGCACTCTGCACTCGAACAGCGACACAAAAGAGACGGAAAATAACACGAAAAAACAGGACACAAAAGAAACGGAAAATAACACGAAAAAACAGGACTGCGCGTCCACACAGGCACCGCACTACTGATCAGAAACAAAAACTTACTTAATATTTAAGAAGTCTTATTTTCTAAAGAACTGCTCATGTTTAAAGAATGGAAAAAAATCATTCAAAAAAACAGATAGTCATCAATAGCTTTTAAAATTGAAAACAAAAATTAGAAAAAAAGAGAAGTCATTTTTTTAAAGAAATGCTCATATTTGAAAGTATGGAATAATTCACAAAAATATAACGATTAACAAAACAAGGTTGTTTTTAAAAATAAATTTTAACTTTTAAAAGGTTTTTGAAGTAATTTTTTTTTTCAAAGAACTGCTCATGATTTAAAGACTGAAAAATTGCACAAAAAATATACGACAAATGAGAAAAAGTTGTTTTTTTTTAATAAAATAAATACTTCAAAAGAGGAGCGGCCGTGGCTGACTGGTTACGGTGTTCGCTTTGTAAGCGAATGGTCCTGGGTTCGATTCCCATCTGCTCCCAACGAGAAAGTTAAGAACACATAAATTTGAAATGATGAATATGAACGAAAAATCTAAGTCGCTCGAGGCGGGGTTCGAAGCTCCGTCCTTTGGATTGGAAAGCAAAAATGCTAACCACTAGGCCATGACGACTTGGTGAGAGTGGACTGGAATTAGGAATACTGTTACAGAGAGCGAGTTGTGGCGCTATAACCACGGCAAATAGTGTCCAGGGCATTCGTAGAAATACAATGTCCCATCCCAGAGGGTCCCGGAGTACCAAACCTTCTTAGCATGGTGCTCCCAACGAATACAACCAAAATCTCGGAGCGTATGGTGGTGTGTCCCCACGCTTCTTCCTCCCCTGTCGATTCAGAATTGTGTTGTTGTTTGAACACTCTGTGCTCAAACTCAAACCAATTACCAGTCATCTCTGCGATATGGCTTTACGCAGTAGGCCTGGCCGGTTTAACGCTTGTGACGTTTCAATGCATTTCGATGCAATGGCGCACTACAAATGTTAATAAATGACAAGAAGAGTGCTAGGCGTCATCTAACCTAAGGCACTCTCCAGGATCCCTTCGAAAGATTGGCTGCGCTAGGGTCTGATTAGATTAGATTAGATTAGAAATAAAATAAATACTTCAAAAATATTTCCTAAGTCAAATTTTTTAAGAAACCGCTTATATTAAAAAAAAAATCGAAAATTCACAGTAACACTACGACAGTGATAAAAAAGGTTGTTTGGAATAAAACATTGCTCATCTTTGAAAAAAATGAAAAACTCTCAACAATATCACGACAATCCAGAATATGTTGTTTTTGGGAAAAGAAAAAAAAATATGTCACCTTTTTGCAAAAAAAAAACCTCTTGATACAAAATATAACTACTATTACAAAATCTAATATTTTTTTCGAAAAACGGAAAACTTTTCAAGAAAAGGTTTGGAAGTTATTCTGTTTATAAAAAAAACAACATTAATAAAATGATGGATAAATTCAAACAAAAAAATCTTATGAATATTTCGGAAGTTTATAATTATAATTACACTGACGTACAAAAAATTACAAAAAATACTACGAAGGCTCCACTCGAGGAGAAGCATTGGCTCCCCAGAACCACGTGCATTTTAATTTTTTCAAAAATAATTTGTCTGGGAGCAACTGTCTCTACGAAATCGGCCGATTTCGACTTTTTTTATTTTTTGTATTTTTTGGATTGGCTCAAACTTTGTCGGGGCCTTCCCTATGACCAACTAAACTATTTTGTGTCATTTGTTCACCCATACAAGTCTCCGTACAATTTTGGCAGCTGTCCATACAATCTGTAACTTTTGAGTGAATTTTCTGATCAATTTGGTGTCTTCGGAAAAGTTAAAGGTATTGTTAAGGACTATTGAGAAAAAAATAGGTACACGGAAAAAAATGCAGATTTTTCAATCAACTTTTTTTCACAAAAACTCAATTCCCCAAAATACGTATTTTTTGATTTCCGAGATTTTTTGATATGTTTTAGGAGACAAAAACCCGCAATTTTTGAGCCATAGATAAACATGGTCAAAAAATCTGCCGCCGAGTTATGATTAAAAAAAAAGTGATTTTCGAAAAATTGTTGATATTTTGCTAAATTTTAACTTTCGGTGGCTATATCTTTAAAACAGAGCCTTTTATCTAAAAATCTGTACACTACTTTTCATTTGGAAATTCAATTTTACATTAAAAATACGTCAAATTTGTTTTTGCATGAAATTTCGATTTTTTCTAAAAATTACTATTTTTTTCAAAAATTCATAACTCGGCGGCAAATTTTTTGACCACGTTTCTCTATGGCTCAAAAATTGCGGGCTTTTGTCCCCTAAAACATATCAAAAAATGCCGATAATCCAAAAATACGTATTTTGGGGAATTGAGTTCTTGTGGAAAAAAGTTGATTGAAAAATCTGCAATTTTTTCCGTGTACCTATTTTTTCTCAATAGTCCTCAACAATACCTACAACTTTGCCGAAGACACCAAATTGCTTAGAAAATTCACTCAAAAGTTACAGATTGTATGGACAGCTACCAAAATTGTATGGAGACTTGTATGGGTGAATCAATGACACAAAATAGCTTAGTTGGTCATAGGGAAGGCCACCACAATGTTTTAGCCAAATCAAAAAATACAAATAAAATCCATTTCTGGTTTTGGTAGAGAATCGCTCCTAGGCCAAATGGGGTTTCTCCAAACATTTTGTCAAAAATTAAGGCAGTTCGTCGCTTTTGCATACAACCCAAAAATTGCACGCAATACGCAGGAGAACCGAGCCGCACTTACTTACAAACATTCGGTTCAGACAAACCATTTTTGAAAAAAATCAAAATGCACGTGATTCTGGGGACCCCAAAGTTCATGCTTCCCCTCAAGTTGAGAGTTTGCGCAAAAATTTTGTTGGTGTTATTTGTTTCACTGCTCACATTCGACCTTTTTATCTTTCGACCTTATGTCTTTCGACCTATTGACATTTGAAATTTTATTACACATGCAATTTCGCCAACTTATGAAATAATAATGAATTATTTTGCAATCAACCTGCAAAACTATTTTGAATAAATTTCTTGCATATAGAAAAAAAAAAACCTCAAAATAATATCAATTTATGTCATTTGAAAAATTCTACATCTCCTGACTTTCATCATTGTCAAGATTTTTCCATAAACGATATTAATAACACTTCGCTTACAATAATTTTACTAAATTCCTTCTATAAGTAGTTTAGATTTGTATCCTGCCCTGTGTTATTACTTTTTGGTAAAGAGCAGTTCTCTACGGAATCGGTCTTTTTTCTTTAATTTTAATTTTTTTATTTTTTAATCCGGCTGAAACTTTTTTGGTGCATTCGGTATGCCCAAAGAAGTCATTTTGCATCATTAGTTTGTCCACATAATTTTTCATACAAATTTGGCAGCTGTCCATACAAAAATGATATGTGAAAATTCAAAAATCTGTATCTTTTGAAGGAATTTTTTGATCGATTTGGTGTCTTGGGCAAAGTTGTAGGTATGGATATGGACTACACTGAAAAAAAATTATACACGGTAAAAAAAAATTTGGTGATTTTTAATTTAACTTTTTGTCACTAAAACTTGATTTGCAAAAAAACACTATTTTTAATTTTTTTTATTTTTTGATATGTTTTAGAGGACATAAAATGCCAACTTTTCAGAAATTTCCAGAATGGGCAAAAAAACTTTGACCGAGTTATGATTTTTTGAATCAATACAGATTTTTTCAAAAAATCGAAATATTGATCGCAAAAATTTTTCAACTTCATTTTTCGATGTAAAATTGAATTTGCAATCAGAAAGTACTTTAGTGAATTTTTGATAAAGTGCACCGTTTTCAATTTATAACCAATTTTAGGTAACTTTTTTGAAAATAGTCGCAGTTTTTCATTTTTTAAAATTAGTGCCCATGTTTGCCCATCTTTGAAAAAAATATTTTTGAAAAGCTGAGAAAATTCTCTATATTTTGCTTTATTGAACTTTGTTGATACGACCCATATTTGCTGAGATATTGCCATGCAAGGTTAAAAACAGGAAAATTGATGTTTTCTAAGTCTCACCCAAATAACCCACCATTTTCTAATGTCGATATCTCAGCAACTATAGGTCCGATTTACAATGTTAAAACATGAAACATTCGTGAAATTTTCCGATCTTTTCGAAAAAAATATTTTCGAAAATTTAAAATCAAGACTAACATTTCAAATGGGCGTTATATTGAATGTATGGCCCGTTTGAAATGTTAGTCTTGATTTAAAATTTTTGAAAATATTTTTTTTGAAAAGATCGGAAAATTTCACGAATGTTTCATATATTAACATTGTAAATCGGACCTATAGTTGCTGAGATATCGACATTAGAAAATGGTGGGTTATTTGGGTGAGACTTAGAAAACATCAATTTTCCTGTTTTTAACCTTGCATGGCAATATCTCAGCAAATATGGGTCGTATCAACAAAGTTCAATAAAGCAAAATATAGAGAATTTTCTCAGCTTTTCAAAAATATTTTTTTCAAAGATGGGCAAACATGGGCACTAATTTTAAAAAATGAAAAACTGCGACTATTTTCAAAAAAGTTACCTAAAATTGGTTATAACCAAGGGTCCTGATTGTTCAAAATCAACCACTCCATTCGCGAGCACAAATAGCAGGTGACGCGATACTGCCCTGATGAATTCCTACTGTTTGTCACTTTCTCACCATTCGCTCCCGAACAATCTCGCTTCTACTCTCCTTCTATCTCTGATCGGCTCAGTCTCCGAACGGCTCAGGCAGGCCGAACGTCACCGATCACTCTGAACTGAACACATTTTTTCTCTGATGCGCTGCGTTATACTCATTCATTTGGGTTGCCTAAAATCAATGTTATCAATTAAATTGTGCATTTATTTTGATTTCATAACATTATAGACACCATTCAAAGAAACTTCCACCAAGAAAAAATCAAATTGATGGCAAACTGAGGGCGTGAAGACAAAAAGACTGCCGCGCTGGCATTTTGTGAGAATGGCTCTTCGCTGAGCATGGTAGTGTGTGAGTGTCGTCGAGCGACGGAGTAGGCAAAAATTTTCACGATGTATTTGTTCGCTGAGTGAACAGTTCGGGCCACTCGCTGGCTGCTTGCGAGTATCATTCGCTCATGAATGCTAGCGGGTTAGAATAGGCGACGACTGGATAGGCGATTAGTGAGTGGTTTCTGTTCATTGAACCGAAAATCAGGACCCTTGGTTATAACTTGAAAACGGTGCACTTTATCAAAAATTCACTAAAGTACTTTATGATTCCAAATTCAATTTTACATCGAAAAATGAAGTTGAAAAATTTTTGCGATCAATATTTCGATTTTTTGAAAAAATCTGTATTGATTCAAAAAACTAACTTAATCCAACTATGTGGTTGATGCCTTCCTCACTTTTTACCAAAAATGGGTATATGAGTGGTTTCATCATTTTTTTAGATCCAGAAAAAAAGAACACAATGTATAACTTATGTGGTCATAACTCGAGACAGGGTTGCCAGATCTTCAATGTCTTGGACTCATTGGAAAGGCATTTCAATTACTTAACCAACGATGGGTCGGATGATGGATCCGGACATAGTTTACATACATTTAAGTGAGATCCGGCTTCAAAAAAGTACATAAATATCACTTAAGTGGTCATAACTCGAGACAGGGTTGCCAGATCTTCAATGTCTTGGACTCATTGGAAAGGCATTTCAATTACTTAACCAACGATGGGTCGGATGATGGATCCGGACATAGTTTACATACATTTAAGTGAGATCCGGCTTCAAAAAAGTACATAAATATCACTTAAGTGGTCATAACTCGAGACAGGGTTGCCAGATCTTCAATGTCTTGAACTCATTGGAAAAGCCTTTCAATTACCTAACCAACGATGGGTCGGATGATGGATCCGGACATAGTTTACATACATTTAAGTGAGATCCGGCATCAAAAAAGTACATAAATATCACTTAAGTGGTCATAACTCGAGACAGGGTTGCCAGATCTTCAATGTCTTGGACTTATTGGAAAGGCCTTACAATTACCTAACCAACGATGGGTCGGATGATGGATCCGGACATAGTTTACATACATTTAAGTGAGATCCGGCTTCAAAAAAGTACATAAATATCACTTAAGTGGTCATAACTCGAGACAGGGTTGCCAGATCTTCAATGTCTTGGACTCATTGGAAAGGCATTTCAATTACTTAACCAACGATGGGTCGGATGATGGATTCGGACATAGTTTACATACATTTAAGTGAGATCCGGCTTCAAAAAAGTACATAAATATCACTTAAGTGGTCATAACTCGAGACAGGGTTGCCAGATCTTCAATGTCTTGAACTCATTGGAAAAGCCTTTCAATTACCTAACCAACGATGGGTCGGATGATGGATCCGGACATAGTTTACATACATTTAAGTGAGATCCGGCATCAAAAAAGTACATAAATATCACTTAAGTGGTCATAACTCGAGACAGGGTTGCCAGATCTTCAATGTCTTGGACTTATTGGAAAGGCCTTACAATTACCTAACCAACGATGGGTCGGATGATGGATCCGGACATAGTTTACATACATTTAAGTGAGATCCGGCTTCAAAAAAGTACATAAATATCACTTAAGTGGTCATAACTCGAGACAGGGTTGCCAGATCTTCAATGTCTTGGACTCATTGGAAAGGCCTTACAATTACCTAACCAACGATGGGTCGGATGATGGATCCGGACATAGTTTACATACATTTAAGTGAGATCCGGCTTCAAAAAAGTACATAAATATCACTTAAGTGGTCATAACTCGAGACAGGGTTGCCAGATCTTCAATGTCTTGAACTCATTGGAAAAGCCTTTCAATTACCTAACCAACGATGGGTCGGATGATGGATCCGGACATAGTTTACATACATTTAAGTGAGATCCGGCTTCAAAAAAGTACATAAATATCACTTAAGTGGTCATAACTCCAGACAGGGTTGCCAGATCTTCAATGTCTTGGACTCATTGGAAAGGCATTTCAATTACTTAACCAACGATGGGTCGGATGATGGATCCGGACATAGTTTACATACATTTA
Source organism: Culex quinquefasciatus (assembly GCF_015732765.1). Classification (NCBI taxonomy): domain Eukaryota; kingdom Metazoa; phylum Arthropoda; class Insecta; order Diptera; family Culicidae; genus Culex; species Culex quinquefasciatus. Next base: position 181,488,018 of record NC_051863.1, read on the forward strand.
AGTGAGATCCGGCTTCAAAAAAGTACATAAATATCACTTAAGTGGTCATAACTCGAGACAGGGTTGCCAGATCTTCAATGTCTTGAACTCATTGGAAAAGCCTTTCAATTACCTAACCAACGTTGGGTCGGATGATGGATCCGGACATAGTTTACATACATTTAAGTGAGATCCGGCATCAAAAAAGTACATAAATATCACTTAAGTGGTCATAACTCGAGACAGGGTTGCCAGATCTTCAATGTCTTGGACTTATTGGAAAGGCCTTACAATTACCTAACCAACGATGGGTCGGATGATGGATCCGGACATAGTTTACATACATTTAAGTGAGATCCGGCTTCAAAAAAGTACATAAATATCACTTAAGTGGTCATAACTCGAGACAGGGTTGCCAGATCTTCAATGTCTTGGACTCATTGGAAAGGCCTTACAATTACCTAACCAACGATGGGTCGGATGATGGATCCGGACATAGTTTACATACATTTAAGTGAGATCCGGCTTCAAAAAAGTACATAAATATCACTTAAGTGGTCATAACTCGAGACAGGGTTGCCAGATCTTCAATGTCTTGGACTCATTGGAAAGGCATTTCAATTACTTAACCAACGATGGGTCGGATGATGGATCCGGACATAGTTTACATACATTTAAGTGAGATCCGGCTTCAAAAAAGTACATAAATATCACTTAAGTGGTCATAACTCGAGACAGGGTTGCCAGATCTTCAATGTCTTGGACTCATTGGAAAGGCATTTCAATTACTTAACCAACGATGGGTCGGATGATGGATCCGGACATAGTTTACATACATTTAAGTGAGATCCGGCTTCAAAAAAGTACATAAATATCACTTAAGTGGTCATAACTCGAGACAGGGTTGCCAGATCTTCAATGTCTTGGACTTATTGGAAAGGCCTTACAATTACTTAACCAACGATGGGTCGGATGATGGATCCGGACATAGTTTACATACATTTAAGTGAGATCCGGCTTCAAAAAAGTACATAAATATCACTTAAGTGGTCATAACTCGAGACAGGGTTGCCAGATCTTCAATGTCTTGGACTCATTGGAAAGGCATTTCAATTACTTAACCAACGATGGGTCGGATGATGGATCCGGACATAGTTTACATACATTTAAGTGAGATCCGGCTTCAAAAAAGTACATAAATATCACTTAAGTGGTCATAACTCGAGACAGGGTTGCCAGATCTTCAATGTCTTGACTCATTGGAAAGGCCTTACAATTACCTAACCAACGATGGGTCGGATGATGGATCCGGACATAGTTTACATACATTTAAGTGAGATCCGGCTTCAAAAAGTACATAAATATCACTTAAGTGGTCATAACTCGAGACAGGGTTGCCAGATCTTCAATGTCTTGAACTCATTGGAAAAGCCTTTCAATTACCTAACCAACGATGGGTCGGATGATGGATCCGGACATAGTTTACATACATTTAAGTGAGATCCGGCTTCAAAAAAGTACATAAATATCACTTAAGTGGTCATAACTCGAGACAGGGTTGCCAGATCTTCAATGTCTTGGACTCATTGGAAAGGCATTTCAATTACTTAACCAACGATGGGTCGGATGATGGATCCGGACATAGTTTACATACATTTAAGTGAGATCCGGCTTCAAAAAAGTACATAAATATCACTTAAGTGGTCATAACTCGAGACAGGGTTGCCAGATCTTCAATGTCTTGGACTCATTGGAAAGGCCTTACAATTACCTAACCAACGATGGGTCGGATGATGGATCCGGACATAGTTTACATACATTTAAGTGAGATCCGGCTTCAAAAAAGTACATAAATATCACTTAAGTGGTCATAACTCGAGACAGGGTTGCCAGATCTTCAATGTCTTGGACTCATTGGAAAGGCATTTCAATTACTTAACCAACGATGGGTCGGATGATGGATCCGGACATAGTTTACATACATTTAAGTGAGATCCGGCTTCAAAAAAGTACATAAATATCACTTAAGTGGTCATAACTCGAGACAGGGTTGCCAGATCTTCAATGTCTTGGACTCATTGGAAAGGCATTTCAATTACTTAACCAACGATGGGTCGGATGATGGATCCGGACATAGTTTACATACATTTAAGTGAGATCCGGCTTCAAAAAAGTACATAAATATCACTTAAGTGGTCATAACTCGAGACAGGGTTGCCAGATCTTCAATGTCTTGGACTTATTGGAAAGGCCTTACAATTACCTAACCAACGATGGGTCGGATGATGGATCCGGACATAGTTTACATACATTTAAGTGAGATCCGGCTTCAAAAAAGTACATAAATATCACTTAAGTGGTCATAACTCGAGACAGGGTTGCCAGATCTTCAATGTCTTGGACTCATTGGAAAGGCATTTCAATTACTTAACCAACGATGGGTCGGATGATGGATCCGGACATAGTTTACATACATTTAAGTGAGATCCGGCTTCAAAAAAGTACATAAATATCACTTAAGTGGTCATAACTCGAGACAGGGTTGCCAGATCTTCAATGTCTTGAACTCATTGGAAAAGCCTTTCAATTACCTAACCAACGATGGGTCGGATGATGGATCCGGACATAGTTTACATACATTTAAGTGAGATCCGGCTTCAAAAAAGTACATAAATATCACTTAAGTGGTCATAACTCGAGACAGGGTTGCCAGATCTTCAATGTCTTGGACTCATTGGAAAGGCATTTCAATTACTTAACCAACGATGGGTCGGATGATGGATCCGGACATAGTTTACATACATTTAAGTGAGATCCGGCTTCAAAAAAGTACATAAATATCACTTAAGTGGTCATAACTCGAGACAGGGTTGCCAGATCTTCAATGTCTTGAACTCATTGGAAAAGCCTTTCAATTACCTAACCAACGATGGGTCGGATGATGGATCCGGACATAGTTTACATACATTTAAGTGAGATCCGGCTTCAAAAAAGTACATAAATATCACTTAAGTGGTCATAACTCGAGACAGGGTTGCCAGATCTTCAATGTCTTGGACTCATTGGAAAGGCATTTCAATTACTTAACCAACGATGGGTCGGATGATGGATCCGGACATAGTTTACATACATTTAAGTGAGATCCGGCATCAAAAAAGTACATAAATATCACTTAAGTGGTCATAACTCGAGACAGGGTTGCCAGATCTTCAATGTCTTGGACTTATTGGAAAGGCCTTACAATTACTTAACCAACGATGGGTCGGATGATGGATCCGGACATAGTTTACATACATTTAAGTGAGATCCGGCTTCAAAAAAGTACATAAATATCACTTAAGTGGTCATAACTCGAGACAGGGTTGCCAGATCTTCAATGTCTTGAACTCATTGGAAAAGCCTTTCAATTACCTAACCAACGATGGGTCGGATGATGGATCCGGACATAGTTTACATACATTTAAGTGAGATCCGGCTTCAAAAAGTACATAAATATCACTTAAGTGGTCATAACTCGAGACAGGGTTGCCAGATCTTCAATGTCTTGACTCATTGGAAAGGCATTTCAATTACTAACCAACGATGGGTCGGATGATGGATCCGGACATAGTTTACATACATTTAAGTGAGATCCGGCTTCAAAAAAGTACATAAATATCACTTAAGTGGTCATAACTCGAGACAGGGTTGCCAGATCTTCAATGTCTTGAACTCATTGGAAAAGCCTTTCAATTACCTAACCAACGATGGGTCGGATGATGGATCCGGACATAGTTTACATACATTTAAGTGAGATCCGGCTTCAAAAAGTACATAAATATCACTTAAGTGGTCATAACTCGAGACAGGGTTGCCAGATCTTCAATGTCTTGACTCATTGGAAAGGCATTTCAATTACCTAACCAACGATGGGTCGGATGATGGATCCGGACATAGTTTACATACATTTAAGTGAGATCCGGCTTCAAAAAAGTACATAAATATCACTTAAGTGGTCATAACTCGAGACAGGGTTGCCAGATCTTCAATGTCTTGAACTCATTGGAAAAGCCTTTCAATTACCTAACCAACGATGGGTCGGATGATGGATCCGGACATAGTTTACATACATTTAAGTGAGATCCGGCTTCAAAAAAGTACATAAATATCACTTAAGTGGTCATAACTCGAGACAGGGTTGCCAGATCTTCAATGTCTTGGACTTATTGGAAAGGCCTTTCAATTACCTAACCAACGATGGGTCGGATGATGGATCCGGACATAGTTTACATACATTTAAGTGAGATCCGGCTTCAAAAAAGTACATAAATATCACTTAAGTGGTCATAACTCGAGACAGGGTTGCCAGATCTTCAATGTCTTGGACTCATTGGAAAGGCCTTACAATTACCTAACCAACGATGGGTCGGATGATGGATCCGGACATAGTTTACATACATTTAAGTGAGATCCGGCTTCAAAAAAGTACATAAATATCACTTAAGTGGTCATAACTCGAGACAGGGTTGCCAGATCTTCAATGTCTTGAACTCATTGGAAAAGCCTTTCAATTACCTAACCAACGATGGGTCGGATGATGGATCCGGACATAGTTTACATACATTTAAGTGAGATCCGGCTTCAAAAAAGTACATAAATATCACTTAAGTGGTCATAACTCGAGACAGGGTTGCCAGATCTTCAATGTCTTGGACTCATTGGAAAGGCATTTCAATTACCTAACCAACGATGGGTCGGATGATGGATCCGGACATAGTTTACATACATTTAAGTGAGATCCGGCTTCAAAAAAGTACATAAATATCACTTAAGTGGTCATAACTCGAGACAGGGTTGCCAGATCTTCAATGTCTTGAACTCATTGGAAAGGCCTTTCAATTACCTAACCAACGATGGGTCGGATGATGGATCCGGACATAGTTTACATACATTTAAGTGAGATCCGGCATCAAAAAAGTACATAAATATCACTTAAGTGGTCATAACTCGAGACAGGGTTGCCAGATCTTCAATGTCTTGGACTTATTGGAAAGGCCTTACAATTACCTAACCAACGATGGGTCGGATGATGGATCCGGACATAGTTTACATACATTTAAGTGAGATCCGGCTTCAAAAAAGTACATAAATATCACTTAAGTGGTCATAACTCGAGACAGGGTTGCCAGATCTTCAATGTCTTGGACTCATTGGAAAGGCCTTTCAATTACCTAACCAACGATGGGTCGGATGATGGATCCGGACATAGTTTACATACATTTAAGTGAGATCCGGCTTCAAAAAAGTACATAAATATCACTTAAGTGGTCATAACTCGAGACAGGGTTGCCAGATCTTCAATGTCTTGGACTCATTGGAAAGGCATTTCAATTACTTAACCAACGATGGGTCGGATGATGGATCCGGACATAGTTTACATACATTTAAGTGAGATCCGGCTTCAAAAAAGTACATAAATATCACTTAAGTGGTCATAACTCGAGACAGGGTTGCCAGATCTTCAATGTCTTGGACTCATTGGAAAGGCATTTCAATTACTTAACCAACGATGGGTCGGATGATGGATCCGGACATAGTTTACATAGTTTACACATAGTTTACATACATTTAAGTGAGATCCGGCTTCAAAAAGTACATAAATATCACTTAAGTGGTCATAACTCGAGACAGGGTTGCCAGATCTTCAATGTCTTGAACTCATTGGAAAGCCTTTCAATTACCTAACCAACGATGGGTCGGATGATGGATCCGGACATAGTTTACATACATTTAAGTGAGATCCGGCTTCAAAAAAGTACATAAATATCACTTAAGTGGTCATAACTCGAGACAGGGTTGCCAGATCTTCAATGTCTTGGACTCATTGGAAAGGCATTTCAATTACTTAACAAACGATGGGTCGGATGATGGATCCGGACATAGTTTACATACATTTAAGTGAGATCCGGCTTCAAAAAAGTACATAAATATCACTTAAGTGGTCATAACTCGAGACAGGGTTGCCAGATCTTCAATGTCTTGAACTCATTGGAAAAGCCTTTCAATTACCTAACCAACGATGGGTCGGATGATGGATCCGGACATAGTTTACATACATTTAAGTGAGATCCGGCTTCAAAAAAGTACATAAATATCACTTAAGTGGTCATAACTCGAGACAGGGTTGCCAGATCTTCAATGTCTTGGACTCATTGGAAAGGCATTTCAATTACTTAACCAACGATGGGTCGGATGATGGATCCGGACATAGTTTACATACATTTAAGTGAGATCCGGCATCAAAAAGTACATAAATATCACTTAAGTGGTCATAACTCGAGACAGGGTTGCCAGATCTTCAATGTCTTGACTTATTGGAAAGGCCTTACAATTACTTAACCAACGATGGGTCGGATGATGGATCCGGACATAGTTTACATACATTTAAGTGAGATCCGGCTTCAAAAAAGTACATAAATATCACTTAAGTGGTCATAACTCGAGACAGGGTTGCCAGATCTTCAATGTCTTGAACTCATTGGAAAGGCCTTTCAATTACCTAACCAACGATGGGTCGGATGATGGATCCGGACATAGTTTACATACATTTAAGTGAGATCCGGCTTCAAAAAAGTACATAAATATCACTTAAGTGGTCATAACTCGAGACAGGGTTGCCAGATCTTCAATGTCTTGGACTCATTGGAAAGGCATTTCAATTACTTAACCAACGATGGGTCGGATGATGGATCCGGACATAGTTTACATACATTTAAGTGAGATCCGGCTTCAAAAAAGTACATAAATATCACTTAAGTGGTCATAACTCGAGACAGGGTTGCCAGATCTTCAATGTCTTGAACTCATTGGAAAAGCCTTTCAATTACCTAACCAACGATGGGTCGGATGATGGATCCGGACATAGTTTACATACATTTAAGTGAGATCCGGCATCAAAAAAGTACATAAATATCACTTAAGTGGTCATAACTCGAGACAGGGTTGCCAGATCTTCAATGTCTTGGACTTATTGGAAAGGCCTTACAATTACCTAACCAACGATGGGTCGGATGATGGATCCGGACATAGTTTACATACATTTAAGTGAGATCCGGCTTCAAAAAAGTACATAAATATCACTTAAGTGGTCATAACTCGAGACAGGGTTGCCAGATCTTCAATGTCTTGGACTCATTGGAAAGGCCTTACAATTACCTAACCAACGATGGGTCGGATGATGGATCCGGACATAGTTTACATACATTTAAGTGAGATCCGGCTTCAAAAAAGTACATAAATATCACTTAAGTGGTCATAACTCGAGACAGGGTTGCCAGATCTTCAATGTCTTGAACTCATTGGAAAAGCCTTTCAATTACCTAACCAACGATGGGTCGGATGATGGATCCGGACATAGTTTACATACATTTAAGTGAGATCCGGCTTCAAAAAAGTACAAAATATCACTTAAGTGGTCATAACTCGAGACAGGGTTGCCAGATCTTCAATGTCTTGAACTCATTGGAAAAGCCTTTCAATTACCTAACCAACGATGGGTCGGATGATGGATCCGGACATAGTTTACATACATTTAAGTGAGATCCGGCTTCAAAAAAGTACATAAATATCACTTAAGTGGTCATAACTCGAGACAGGGTTGCCAGATCTTCAATGTCTTGGACTCATTGGAAAGGCATTTCAATTACTTAACCAACGATGGGTCGGATGATGGATCCGGACATAGTTTACATACATTTAAGTGAGATCCGGCTTCAAAAAAGTACATAAATATCACTTAAGTGGTCATAACTCGAGACAGGGTTGCCAGATCTTCAATGTCTTGAACTCATTGGAAAAGCCTTTCAATTACCTAACCAACGATGGGTCGGATGATGGATCCGGACATAGTTTACATACATTTAAGTGAGATCCGGCTTCAAAAAAGTACATAAATATCACTTAAGTGGTCATAACTCGAGACAGGGTTGCCAGATCTTCAATGTCTTGGACTTATTGGAAAGGCCTTACAATTACCTAACCAACGATGGGTCGGATGATGGATCCGGACATAGTTTACATACATTTAAGTGAGATCCGGCTTCAAAAAAGTACATAAATATCACTTAAGTGGTCATAACTCGAGACAGGGTTGCCAGATCTTCAATGTCTTGAACTCATTGGAAAGGCCTTACAATTACCTAACCAACGATGGGTCGGATGATGGATCCGGACATAGTTTACATACATTTAAGTGAGATCCGGCTTCAAAAAAGTACAAAATATCACTTAAGTGGTCATAACTCGAGACAGGGTTGCCAGATCTTCAATGTCTTGAACTCATTGGAAAAGCCTTTCAATTACCTAACCAACGATGGGTCGGATGATGGATCCGGACATAGTTTACATACATTTAAGTGAGATCCGGCTTCAAAAAAGTACAAAATATCACTTAAGTGGTCATAACTCGAGACAGGGTTGCCAGATCTTCAATGTCTTGGACTCATTGGAAAGGCCTTTCAATTACCTAACCAACGATGGGTCAGATGATGGATCCGGACATCGTTTACATGCATATAATTGAGATCCGGGTATTTGTGAAAACACATTTTTATACATAACTTTTGAACTACTTATCGAAACTTCAAACAATTCAATAGCGATGTATGGGACCCTAAACCAAGTCGAATGCAACTGGTTCGATCAAAATCGGTTCAGCCAGTGCTGAGAAAACTCAGTGAGAATTTTGGTCACATACATACATACACACACACATACACACACACATACACACACACATACACACACACATACACACACACATACACACACAGACATTTGTTCAGTTTTCGATTCTGAGTCGATATGTATACATGAAGGTAGGTCTAGGAGCTTTTAATAGAAAGTTCATTTTTAGAGCAGGATTATAGCCTTACCTCAGTGAGGAAGGCAAAATCATAACTCGGTCAATGATTTTTTGCCCATTCTGGAAATTTCTGAAAAGTTGGCATTTTATGTCCTCTAAAACATATCAAAAAATAAAAAAAATTAAAAATAGTGTTTTTTTGCAAATCAAGTTTTAGTGACAAAAAGTTAAATTAAAAATCACCATTTTTTTTACCGTGTATAATTTTTTTTCAGTGTAGTCCATATCCATACCTACAACTTTGCCGAAGACACCAAATCGATCAAAAATTCCTTCAAAAGATACAGATTTTGAATTTTCACATATCATTTTTGTATGGACAGCTGCCAAATTTGTATGGAAAATTATATGGACAAACTAATGATGCAAAATGGCTTCTTTGGGCATACCGAAGGCACCAAAAAAGTTTCAGCCGGATTAAAAAATACAGAAAAAATCGAATGACCGAAATCTCAGAGAATTGCTCTAAAGTTTTCCTCCTTTCTTGTAATGTTATGAAAATCATCATCAATCAATGATTGCCAACCTAGAAGCTTTCTTTAAAAATAATTGACGACTTCATCTTAACCCGAGCAGACGGAAATAACTTGGGAATAACATTTTTTGATATTTAAAAATACTAGGCCAATAACATTTTATGTTATTAATAACAAAATATGTTATTCGTCGTTATGATTTTTTTGTTATTGGATTGTTATTGTAATAACAGAGCAATAACATTTTAAGTTATTCTTCGAACAAATCTTTGTTATTATTTTTTGTTATTTTAACAACTAATCCGATCATTCCAATAACAGTTGGCGGTATTCTTCCATAACAAAAAATGTTATTTCAAAGTTGTTTTGGCATTCAATCAATATCAGACCAATAACAAATTGTGTTATGATAACATAAACTGTTATTGAACTCTTATGCATAAATGGATTTTGCAAGAATATTCCATAACGCTTTTTGTTATTTTAACAGTATTTGTTATTGAAATGGCATGAATTTTGTTATTACCGTCTGACCGGGAAGAGAGAAAAAAATAAGCAAAAAACCACTTTGTCTATGGACAACCTGGACAGTATTGGCTTCGAGCGGAAACCGAACAACCTGCATACCAAGGCATCCCCGAATGTGGTTTCAGGATTACAATGGGGAACACAAGGGCATTAGAAAGCGGAGGGTGTGGGGCGAAGTTGTAAGTATCAACTTGTGGTGCTTCTTTGCGGGCATCGATTTCTGGTGTAAGTTGCACTTGCACTCCGGGGCTGGCGTTTTTCGGGAAGCTGTATGCCGTTCGGGGAAATGGGAACAAAAGATGAAAAATGGTGCAAAACAATCTTCCTTGTTTGGTTTGCTGAAGTTGCGCTGGGGAGCAGTTTCATGGGAAGGAAATACCTTGACAGGGCTCTCTTGGGCGTACTTTGCTGCATAGTTGCTTCGTAAGTTTTCAGTGAAGGTGAATTTGGCAAAATCTAGAATTGAAACAGCATTTTCAAACTGTTTCAAAATTAAACTTCAAGCTTTTTAAAATATCAAAAATTCAAAACGGTTCATGTTACGAAGCAACACCACGAGAGTCATCATCCTTCCACTCTCTCACTGGTGTCGAAATTAATCATCAACTAAAATAGTGGCGTACACGAAATTGAACACTTTGCCTTGCGTGAAAGTGTGGAAAATTCAATTTTCCGCCTCCCCGGGCCCGTCGGCTGCTGTTCCTCCCTTGAAGGCACCCACTTTTAGGCTGGCTCGGCGGTGCTGGAGCGCTGCTAACGAATCCAAATTGCATATCAGGCAGCACTTCATTAGCCGTACAAGTAATTTATTCCACTCGATAAAATTTCATGACGCGACTTAATCTGATCTGCCGACTTGCTAGGTTCCATGGGAAATGACAAACATGGCTTGTTTTAGTTTTTAGTTTTTCAAATTTTCTATCAATTTTCAAATGTTGTATGAATGTTAACATTAAGTATTAAAATCTTCCTTTTTTGTTTTAAGACAACCAAAAGACATACTAAAAGAGTAGTTATACAAAAACAAAGTCAAATCAAACTCAAAAATTATGTGACTTCCCCTGGAATTCCCTCTCTCTTCAAAGTAGCTGCTGCTGACGGTGCCACCGGCGGGCAGGATTTCGCTTAAAACAACGTCTTTGTCGACATGGTCTTGCCTGTCGGCACCCTGACACAGCGCCTCCCAACGCAACCATCTCGAGTGTTGCGACGAGTCTTCTGGGCCGCCGGAAGGCCCGTCCCTGGTTTCCATCAAAAATGTTTAAACACCAAACGCCAGATGATTATAATAGTAACATGAACCTGCCTGCCAGCCTTGCGAAAACATCCGACCGTCTTAGTCTTGGGGTTTTAGTTTGGTGAAAATGTATGTCCTGACAGTGCTCGGTTGGCGCTGCCAAGATTCCTACGCAGGTGGGTGAGGGTCGCGTCGGATTGCGTGAAGATCCGACCCCGTGGAGGACTCTGGTAGCAACAGCAGCAGAAGGAGCAGCAGCTGGACAGGTACAAGTTGGTGCGTTTACATAAAATTAGGGTCATTAATTGCAAATTTTGTGAATTAAATCTTAAATAATGTTGATTCAGCTTTAAGAATGAACAATTTGGAGTGTTTCGTTATGATAAAAAAGTTATTTGTTATGCATTTATGGATTTGACTAAAACTTTTTTGGTAGCTTCCCTATAATCATAACAGCCATTTTCAACTAATGGTTCGTCCATGTAACTCTACTTACAATTTTGGCCGCTGTCCATACAAAATCTGGACAATTTTTTATAAGGACCTTAAAACAAATGCATCCCGCTTACTTCGATGGAAATTGAAAGATTTGTGTATAGCAAACTGTGAAAACTGCAAGGCAAGTATAATGCTACGTGTTAAGTTTTACGAAAAAATGGGATTGCTCTAGATTTGTGGAGCAATGTCCAGGATATTTTTGTATTTTTTTTCTGAATGAGCAAGCGATTTTTAAGCCAAAACTGCATAAAAAACTCAAGGTTGATTAAAAATGAATATGGGACATTTATACGAACAGGGGTAGTAAAAAATGGCCAGAAATGTTTTATAATCTGTATCATGAAAAAATTATCTTTAATACATGACTCCTCTATTTATTCTTGAAACACTTTTTCAATGACATCATAACTATTTGTTAGCATCTTTGGACACCTTATTTATTTCATCTATGGGACGACCAAGTAACATAGGTTGTGCAGCTTAGCACTCAATCGATCGAGAAGTAATTTATCCCCTTTTTTTTAAATCACAACTTTTGGTAGAATTGATGAAATTGGATGCTTATCGTCTGACGATAACTATTGAGCAACTCTCTACGAAATCGGCCGATTTCGACCATTTTTATTTTTTTGTATTTTTTTTATTTGACTCAAACCTACCCGGGCAGACGGTAATAATAAAATTAATAATATTTCAATAACAAATCCTGTTAAAATAACAAAGTTGTTATTTTATCCTGAAGTTCAATTTCAAGAAGAAATAATAATAACAGTTTCTGATAAAATAACAAAATTTGGTATTGAAGCGATATTATATTGAAAATGTTTAATAACACGCTTATAAGAGGAAATGTTATACATTTCAAAAACTCTCCTAACAACAAAATTTGTTATTCGTTCGGTATACTGACTTAGAAATAAAATTACCATAAATCGCACAAATGGAAAAGTTTCTAAGTGTCCATAACACAATCTGTTATTATTTTTTCTTTTGTTAAATATGTTTAGATCTTCGGGATAATTTTGACTAATTTCATCGGGACCATTATTTTGGCCATGAAATGGGGTCCACAAGCTAAAATTATTCTAAAAAGTTGAAATTTTGGAAGTTGATTTTTTTAAATTATTTGATATACCCCCTAAGGGACTTAGCTAAAATTGGCTAGAACTATGGGATACTCGGGCAGACGGTAATAACAAAATTAATAATATTTCAATAACAAATCCTGTTAAAATAACAAAAAGTGTTATTTTTTATCCTGAAGTTCAACTTCAAGAAGAAATAATAATAACAGTTTCTGATAAAATAACAAAATTTGGTATTGAAGCGATATTATATTGAAAATGTTTAATAACACGCTTATAAGAGGAAATGTTATACATTTCAAAAACTCTCCTAACAACAAAATTTGTTATTCGTTCGGTATACTGACTTAGAAATAAAATTACCATAAATCGCACAAATGGAAAAGTTTCTAAGTGTCCATAACACAATCCGTTATTTTTTTTTTCTTTTGTAAAATATGTTTAGATCTTTGGGATAATTTTGTCTAATTTTGTCGGGGTCATTATTTTGGCCATGAAATGGGGTCCACAAGCTAAAATTATGCTAAAAAGTTGAAATTTTGGAAGTTGATTTTTTTTAATTATTTGATATACCCCCTAAGGGACTTTTCTAAAATTGGCTAGAACTATGGGATAATTTTGACCAATTTTGTCGGGGTCATTATTTTGGCCATGAAATGGGGTCCACAAGCTAAAATTATGCTAAAAAGTTGAAATTTTGAAAGTTGATTTTTTTAATTATTTGATATACCCCCTAAGGGACTTTGTTAAAATTAGCTAGAACTATGGGATAATTTTGACCAATTTCGTCGGGATCATTATTTTGGTCATGAAATGGGGTCCTTAAGCTAAAATTATTCTGAAAAGTTGAAATTTTGAAATTTGATTTTTTTAATTGTTTGATATACCTCCTAAAGGACTTTGTTTAAAATGGTTAGAACTATGGAATAATTTTGACCAATTTCGCCAGGGTCATTATTTTGGCCATGAAATGGTGTCCTTAAGCTAAAATTATTCTAAAAAGTTGAAATTTTGAAAGTTGATTTTTTTAATTATTTGATATACCCCCTAAGGAATTTTACTAAAATTGGCTAGAACTATGGGATAATTTTGACCAATTTCGTCAGGGTCATTATTTTGGCCATGAAATGGGGTCCTTAAGCTAAAATTATTCTAAAAAGTTGAAATTTTGAAAGTTGATTTTTTTAATTATTTGATATATCCCCTAAGGGATTTTACTAAAATTGGCTAGAACTATGGGATAATTTTGACCAATTTCGTCGGGGTCATTATTTTGGCCATGAAATGGGGTCCACATGCTAAAATTATTCTAAAAAGTTGAAATTTTGAAAGTTGATTTTTTTAATTATTTGATATACCCCCTAAGGGACTTTGTTAAAATTGGCTAGAACTATGGGATAATTTTGACCAATTTCGTCGGGATCATTATTTTGGTCATGAAATGGGGTCCTTAAGCTAAAATTATTCTGAAAATTTGAAATTTTGAAATTTTATTTTTTTAATTGTTTGATATACCTTCTAAAGGATTTTGTTTAAAATGGTTAGAACTATGGGATAATTTTGACCAATTTCGCCAGGGTCATTATTTTGGCCATGAAATGGGGTCCTTAAGCTAAAATTATTCTAAAAAGTTGAAATTTTGAAAGTTGATTTTTTTAATTATTTGATATACCCCCTAAGGGACTTTGTAAAAATTGGCTATAACTATGGGATAATTTTGACCAATTTCGTCGGGGTCATTATTTTGGCCATGAAATAGGGTCCACAAGCTAAAATTATTCTAAAAAGTTGAAATTTTGAAAGTTGATTTTTTTAATTATTTGATATACCCCCTAAGGGATTTTACTAAAATTGGCTAGAACTATGGGATAATTTTGACCAATTTCGCCAGGGTCATTATTTTGGCCATGAAATGGGGTCCTTAAGCTAAAATTATTCTAAAAAGTTGAAATTTTGAAAGTTGATTTTTTTAATTATTTGATATACCCCCTAAGGGACTTTGTTAAAATTGGCTAGAACTATGGGATAATTTTGACCAATTTCGTCGGGGTCATTATTTTGGCCATGAAATGGGGTCCACAAGCTAAAATTATTCTAAAAAGTTGAAATTTTGAAAGTTGATTTTTTTAATTATTTGATATACCCCCTAAAGGACTTTGTTTAAAATGGTTAGAACTATGGGATAATTTTGACCAATTTCGTCAGGGTCATTATTTTGGCCATGAAATGGGGTCCTTAAGCTAAAATTATTCTAAAAAGTTGAAAGTTGATTTTTTTAATTATTTGATATACCCCCTAAGGGATTTTACTAAAATTGGCTAGAACTATGGGATAATTTTGACCAATTTCGTCGGGGTCATTATTTTGGCCATGAAATGGGGTCTACAAGCTAAAATTATTCTAAAAAGTTGAAATTTTGAAAGTTGATTTTTTTAATTATTTGATATACCCCCTAAAGGACTTTGTTTAAAATGGTTAGAACTATGGGATAATTTTGACCAATTTCGTCAGGGTCATTATTTTGGCCATGAAATGGGGTCCTTAAGCTAAAATTATTCTAAAAAGTTGAAAGTTGATTTTTTTAATTATTTGATATACCCCCTAAGGGATTTTACTAAAATTGGCTAGAACTATGGGATAATTTTGACCAATTTCGCCAGGGTCATTATTTTGGCCATGAAATGGGGTCCTTAAGCTAAAATTATTCTAAAAAGTTGAAATTTTGAAAGTTGATTTTTTTAATTATTTGATATACCCCCTAAGGGACTTTGTTAAAATTGGCTAGAACTATGGGATAATTTTGACCAATTTCGTCGGGGTCATTATTTTGGCCATGAAATGGGGTCCACAAGCTAAAATTATTCTAAAAAGTTGAAATTTCGAAAGTTGATTTTTTTAATTATTTGATATACCCCCTAAAGGACTTTGTTTAAAATGGTTAGAACTATGGGAAAATTTTGACCAATTTCGCCAGGGTCATTATTTTGGCCATGAAATGGGGTCCTTAAGCTAAAATTATTCTGAAAATTTGAAATTTTGAAAGTTGATTTATTTAATTATTTGATATACCCCCTAAGGTATTTTACTAAAATTGGCTAGAACTATGGGATACTTTTGACCAATTTCGCCAGGGGAGCAACTCTCTACGAAATCGGCCGATTTCGACCATTTTTATTTTTTGTATTTTTTTATTTGACTCAAACTTTGTGGAGGCCTCCCCTATGACCGAATAAGCT
Source organism: Culex quinquefasciatus (assembly GCF_015732765.1). Classification (NCBI taxonomy): domain Eukaryota; kingdom Metazoa; phylum Arthropoda; class Insecta; order Diptera; family Culicidae; genus Culex; species Culex quinquefasciatus. Next base: position 181,503,959 of record NC_051863.1, read on the forward strand.
ATTTTTCGTCATTGGTTCACCCATACAAGTCTCCATACAATTTTGGCTGCTGTCCATACAAAAATGGTATGTAAATATTCAAACAGCTGTAACTTTTGAGTGAATTTTCTGATCACTTTGGTGTCTTCGGCAAAGTTGTCGGTATTGTTGAGGACTTTTGAGTAAAAATAGGTACACGGAAAAAAAATTTGGAGATTTTTTATCAACTTCTTTTTTCACTAAAACTCAATTTCCCAAAATACGTATTTTTTGATTTTCGAGATTTTTTGATATGTTTTAGGGGACAAAAATCCGCAATTTTTGAGCCATAGAGAAACATGGTCAAAAATTTGCCGCCGAGTTATGAATTTTTGAAAAAATAGTGATTTTTGGAAAAAATCGAAGTTTTATGCAAAAACAAGTTTGACATTTCTTTTTATTGCAAAATTGAATTTGCAATCGAAAAGTACTTTACAGATTTTTTGATAAAGGGCTCCGTTTTCAAGATATAGCCACCGAAAGTTTGAATTTAGCGAAATATTAGCAGTTTTTTAATTTTTAAAAATAGTGACCATGACTGACCATTTCCAAAAAATTTTTTTTGAGATGTTCAGAAAATTTGCTATTTAATTGTCTAAGAGACATTGAAAATTGGACCTCGGGTTGCTGAGATAGAATCGCTTTAAGAAAAAGAAACAAGAAAATTGAAGTTTTCTAAATCTCACCAAAACAACCCACAATTTTCTAATGACGATATTTCAACAACTAATGGTCCGATTTTCCGATATTTTATGTTTATAACAAGATTTGTTATTCGTCGTTATGATTTTTTTGTTATTTGATTGTTATTGTAATAACAAACTAATAACATTTTTAGTAATTTTTCGAATAAATTTTTGTTATTATTTTTTGTTATTTTAACAACTAATCCAATCATCCCAATAACAGCTGGAGTTATTCTTCCATAGCAAAACATGTTATTCCCAAGTTGTTTTTGCTTTCAATCAAAGTCAGACCAATAACAAATTTTGTTATGATAACATAAACCGTTACCGTCAGTGGGGGTGACATTTGTCTGGGAGGTGAGATTGGGTCAAAGGGATTTTTTACGGATTTTACCATTTCTCAGGTTCTTCTCAATGAAAATGAATCCTTTTGAAAGGGTTGTGTAGGGGACATCTTAAGATGACTTCGCTGAAAAAATCTCGTTCCTAGAACAAATCTTGTTATTTTGGCAGATGTCTAAAGTTGGGGTACGTTTTTGGCCAAAAATGACCTCTCGAAAAATCATTTTTCTAATATTTTTGTAAGAATTGCTTGAAAACTACCCAAATGTTTGCAAATCTCCACTTCAAACATTGTAGCGTGTCAATACGATTCCCTCGAACAACAAACACTGTTGAATGACTTGTTTTTACCATATCGTTGTATTTGAGCATCATTTTAGTTTCATTTGACCCAATGACACCCCCTCTAAGGGGTGAGATTGGATAAATTTTCAAACAATTGGCATTTAAGGTAGTGTTCATCAAAATCCACCGTATTTTGGGAAAATGTTAATAAACTATCTAAGAACAAATCTACGTTGAAAGATTTTCAATGTTATTTAAATTGTTTTTGTTATTAAGAAAATACGAGAGGTGTATCGTTTTTTGACCCATAGTCACCCCCACTGACGGTATTCAAGTCTTCCCGAGCAGACGGAAATAACGTGGGAAAAACATTTTTTTATATTTGTTATTCGCTGTTATGATTTTTTTTGTTGTTGGACTGTTATTGTAATTACAGACCAATCACATTTTGAGTTATTTTTCGAACAAATTTTTGTTATTATTTTTTGTTATTTTAACAACTAATCCGATAATCGCAATAACATTTTGAGGTATGCTTCCATAACAAAAAAATTTATTCTAAAGTTGTTTTGGCTTTCAATCAATATCAGACCAATAACAGATTTTGTTATGATAACATAAAATGTTATTGAACTCTCATGCAAAAATGGATTTTTCAAGAAGAATCCATAACAATTTCTGTTATTTTAACAGTATTTGTTATTGAAATGGCATGAATTTTGTTATTACCGTCTGCCCGGGTTATGCAAAAATGGATTTTCAATAAGAATCCATAACACTTTCTGTTATTTTAACAGTATTTGTTATTTATATGGCATGAATTTTGTTTTTACCGTCAGCCCGGGATGAATAAAAATCATAAAAATAGTTAAAAGTTTCAACAAATTATGAATCCAATTATTCACGAATTCATGAATCTAAATTCATGATTTCTCGCACACATTTTTTCCGTGTCCGTGCAACATCTATAATTCACCAAGAAAACCTGTTCATATATTCTTCAAGTCGCTTGTTTACTCCAACCAAGTGTTCCTCGGAACCGTACTGCCAAAACCGCATTTCTCCTCAAAATCTCGTCGGCAAAGTTAACCCCCTTGAAAACGTTCCACAAACGAGAAGTGGTAATGATTTGGAAAACGCTAAACATTTCGCCTTAACCGTAAACAACCATAACTCGCAAGCAGCATCAGCTCTCAAGTACCCCTCTCTCCCTTCTCTGTTCAAGAAACTTTCCCGAGTAATTTGCCTCCACGAATTTATTGGCACACGGCTTAGCGGCGTTCCTCACCTTTATGTGAAAATTTGCCCCAACTTTTCTTCTAATCCCCACGCATCACCAGCCTGCGATGGGGAGCTTTTGGGCTTTTCTTTTGTGGCGAACAAATTCCCTTCCCCCCCTTCACTCGTACTCCATTAACCTTACCAACTCGACTCTGCTTAAGCACTAATTAAACTGTTTAAATGTTTGCCGAGGGGATTTTGACGAAAGAGTTTCCAAAGAGTTTTTGAAGCTCAAATCGGTACCACAAATATGTGAGCTTTTGTGCAACTGATGGTGGGCTTGGATAATTATTTAGATGACCTTATTCTAGAAAGCACTTCTACTTGACAAATATTTCCGTGGTACATTTCGATGGAAAGTGCATCTCGTTGCTTTTCGGCAAAACCTTTCAACGCTCAAGTATGGGCAGCACACAAAATGTGGAAATTGGTTTAGAGTTTTTCGGACAACATTGCTGATTTCAAAAAGCATCACTACGCAGTTGCCAAGAGGGGTTCGCGAATGCGTTTGCAACGGTTCTCCGTTAAAAGTTATGGAATAGTTTGGCGATTCAGGTTTAAGCGTACAAAAAGGATTTCCCTTTATTCCGTGCTACCAAACCGTTGATGGTAAAAGCATCGCTGAACCATGTTTCTCCAAGGGCTCTTTAACGCAACGATATTTGAAAGCATTGATGCCAAAAGATGAATTATTTGAAAAAAAAATCAGTTTTCAACCAAACTCAGGATGGAATCAAATAGCTTGTTTTGAAAAGGCATTCCCGAGCAGACGGAAATAACTTGGGAATAACATTTTTTGATATTTGAAAATAATAGGCAAATAACATTTTATGTTATTTATAACAAGTTTTGTAATTCTTTGTTATGATTTTATTGTTATTGTAATAACAGAATAATAACATTTTTAGTTATTCTTCGAACAAATTTTTGTTATTATTTTTTGTTATTTTATCAACTAATCCGATCATTCCAAAAACAGTTGGAGGTATTTTTCCATATCAAAAAATGTTATTCCCGAGTTGTTTTGGCTTTCAAAAAATATCAGACCAATAACAAATTTTGTTATGATAACATAAACTGTTATTGAACCCTTATGCAGAAATGGATTTTTCAAGAAAATTCCATAATATTTTTTGTTATTTTAACAGTACTTGTTATTGAAATGGCATGAATTTCGTTATTACCGTCTGCCCGGGTTAATTTCAACAATGTGGCCAATTCTGAGGTACAAATCAACTGAATAATGACTCTGCTGAGAAATTTTTTGAACGCGTACTTTGTTTACCACAAAAAAAAAATGAGTAAAAGGCTTCTAAGCGAACTTCAGGTGGCCCAAAAATTGATGGAATTTGTTTGCAGTGATTTTTGGACAAAATCAAAGTTTCATGCAAAAACAAGTTTGACATTATGTTTTAATGCAAAATTGAATTTGCAATCGAAAAGTACTCTACAGATTTTTTGATAAAGGGCTCCGTTTTCAAGATATAGCCACCGAAAGTTTGATTTTAGCGAATGTTTTGCAGTTTTTCAATTTTTAAAAATAGTGACCGTAAGTAACCATTTCAAAAAATATTTTTTTTGAGAAGTTCAGAAAATTTGTTATAAAATTGTCTAAGAGACGTTGAAGATTGGACCTCGGGTTGCTGAGATAGAGCCGCTTTAAGAAAAAGAAACACGAAAATTGAAGTTTTCTTAATCTCACCAAAATAACCCACCATTTTGTAATGACGATATCTCAGCAACTAATGGTCCGATTATCTATGTTAAAACATGAAACATTCGTGAAATTTTCCGATCTTTTCGAAAAAAATATGAAGAATTTTTTTAAATCAAAACTAACATTTTAAAAGTGCCAAGCATTGCATATTACGCCCATTTAAAATGGTAGTGGTATTCGAGGAAATAACAAAAAAATTAAAAAAAATCATAATATTTTTTTCGAAAAGATCGGAAATTTTACGAATTTTTCAAGTCATAAAATTGAAAATCGGACCATTATTTGCTTAGATATGGTCATTAGAAAATGGTGGGTTGTTTTGGTGAGATTAAGAAAACTTCAATTTCCGTGTTTCTTTTTCTTTAAGCTGCTCTATCTCAGCAACCCGAGGTCCGATCTTCAATGTCTCTTAGACAATTTTATAGCAAATTTTCTGAACCTTAAAAAAAATTTTTTTTATAAACGGTCACAGTGACCGTTTATAAAAATAGAGTCACTATTTTTAAAAATTTAAAAACTGCAAATATTTCGCTAAAATCAAACTTTCGGTGGCTTTATCTTGAAAACGGAGCCCTTTATCCAAAATCTGTAAAGTACTGTTCGATTGCAAATTCAATTTTGCAGTTAAAAATAATATCAAACTAGTTTTTGCATGAAAGTTAGATTTTTCAAAAAATCACTATTTTTCAAAAATTCATAACTCGTCGGCAGATTTTTTGACCATGTTTCTTTATGGCTCAAATGTTGTCAAATTTTTGTCCCCTAAAACATATCAAAAAATCTCAAAAATCAAGAAAATACGTATTTTGGAAAATTGAGTTTTATTGAAAAAAAGTTGATTAAAAAATCTGCAATTTTTTTTTGTGTGCCTTTTTTTTTCAAAAGTGCTTAGCAATACCTACAACTTTACCGAAGACACCAAATTGATCAGAAAATTTACTCAAATTTATAAATATTAAATCAAAAAATAGTGAACACTAATTTAGTTGAAATTTGCGTTCAGAGAAAAATTCCCTTTTTTAAAGAATTGGAGAATTCTTAAAAATAAAAAAAGAGCACAAGATGCCTTTTTGTGTAATGTAGGCAATTTTTTGGTTTATTTAAAAATGACTTTCAGTGAAAGTGTATTGAATCAAAATTTAGAAAAAGAAAGCGTGAATTAAATCAAAATGGACAACCTTGTTCCAATTTACAAAAAAAGCTGAATAACCAACATAAAAATAGTTGTATTGATTCAAAAAATGAAAATTTTTATTGAAAAGTTATAAGTCATACCATTTTTTTTTTTGTTTTGAACGGTGAGTTTACTAAACACATGAATGTTTGACATAAAATTCCATTCGAATAGGGTTTTTCGGAAATGCAAAAAGTGTTGCAAGCATCTCGTTGCAAAACATGATTTTTTCAGCAAACTTCGTATTTATCGAACTCGGTAAACCTCGTTGGATAAATGTACAACGCGTGCTTAAAAATCTTCTTTTTGCAACAAGTTGCATAAACTACTTTTTAAATCTCATTCTCTAAAAATTAAAAAATTAAAATGCAATTTCCGGTTCTGATATATGCAGTATGATTTACTGAAAAACATTTTATTTAGTAATTTGGCCAGAAAGTATAGTTCTTCTCATTTTAAAAATATTTTATTTAAATATTTTTTTGCCGATTGAGCATTTTTCATGAAATCGATCGATTTCTTGAAATTTAAATTTCTCTTTTTTTTTTGTTTTAACAATACTTATGGATTTTCCTGTGGCCAAACAAGACGCAACTCGTTCGTCATTACAAGTTTCCATACAAATTTGGCAACTTTTCATACAAATGTGTATAAAAATATTTGAACATTTGCATGTTGCAATCCATATGGTGTTTTCTTCTTCTTTTTTTAAGAAAATCTGAAAAAAACGATTTTTTATGAAATTGAAAGTATTTGATATTATTTATGCAACCAAAAAAGTCATCTGTTGAGCCACAGCATGGTCAAAATAAAATGCTATGAATTTTTAAAAAAATTCTTCGTTTTTCAGAAATATTGAAAAATTTTACAAAATTATCTAAATCAGAAAAAATCAAATTTTCAATTTAATAGGTTTGATTTTTTTTTTTCGATAAAACGTAACGTACCATTCTAAGTTTCAGGGTTAAAGATAAATGAACAATTCTGAAACTTTATAGGTGCCTTTGGTATGCCCAAGGAAGCCATTTTGCATCATTAGTTTGTCCATATAATTTTCCATACAAATTTGGCAGCTGTCCATACAAAAATGATATATGAAAATTAAAAAATCTGGATCTTTCAAAGGAATTCTTTGATCGGTTTGGTGTCTTGGGCAAAGTTGTAGTTAGGAATATGGACTACACTGGAAAAAATTACATACGGTAAAATTTTTTTTTGTGTTTTTTAATTTCACTTATTGTCACTAAAATTTTATTTGCATTGTTATGAATTTTTCAATCAATACTGATTTTAAAAAAAATTATAAAAAATTAATATCGAATTTGCAATCAAAAAGTACTTAAGTGAAATTTTGATAAGGTGCACCGTTTTAAAGTTAAAGCCATTTTTAGGAATTTTTTTGGAAAATAGTCGCAGTTATTCAGTTTTTAAAATTAGTGCCCATAATTGCTCACTATTAAAAAAAATATTTTTTGAAATGCTGAGAAAATTGTCTACATTTTGCGCTTATAAACTTTGCAAAGATTAAAAATAAAAGAAAATTGATGTTTTCTAAGTCTCACCCAAATAACCCAAGATGCTTTCTGTTCACCATATAAATGCAAAATGTGGAAAGCAATAGCCCCTGGGCCAGAACCTAAGTAAATAAATTATGACAAAAATCCGGGCTGATGTCCACCAGTGCGAATGGGTACGTATTCATGAGTAGATCCCAACGTCATAAACAGCAAATCTGTTCGGGAAAGCTGTCGACCAGTTCTCAAAAAACGCCTTTTGTGTTTCTCTTTTTAAGGGGTGGTATTAAATGTAGGCAAATCTCCACCATCACCCCTCACTGGTTTCTTTAACAAACCGCACAAAAAAAAAGTGAAGGAAAAACTCATCATTTGGAAAGCCCGCGAACACACTCACACACACGCTCTTATGCATATGAAAAACGTATTTGCATAAGCTCTTTATTTTTTAAAGATTTTGTGTTTGATTTTTTTTTCTATAACGCTGCTTTTCATTGAGCTTTTCTGTTTTTTTTTTTGCTCCCCCTTTCGCTTTTCGTTGTCGCCATTTTCCGGGAAGCTTTTCCACACATGGTTGCCGATTGTTGGGAGTCTAAAGCCACTTAGGGGTACATTATGCGGGGCGGGGCTCTGCTACGTAAGCCGCCTTCGAGCCCGCCCATTCCAAAACCCCGCAACTCCGGTGTTGAATTTAGGTCTGACTAGAATTGAAACAAGCAGTTAATCCGTTGATGATGCTGGACGATACACCGAACAGGATTAACCCTCTGTTGAATGATTTTTGTCTTCGTTTTTCTGAAAAAATAGCTGTTTTACCATAAAACTTGACAAACTACGATTAAATTTATTTAGGAAAAAAAATTGATAAATTAAAATTTCTCGATATAGGATATCAATACAGCAGTTCCATATGAAAGTTAAGGAAAAAATTACAGTTCTTCAATTTGGCTCAAAATTGTACTGGAAGCTCCCTGGCTTGAAATCGATAGACTCGTGAGCAATTCTCTGCGAACATTTTCAAGTTATAGCCAGTTTTGGTAAGTTTTTTAAAAATAGTCGCAAATAAAATTTAAAAATATTTTCCCACCTTTAAAAAAAATGAAAAGCTTAGAAAACTCTTTATATTCTGCTTTTTTAAATTTGTTGATACGACCCTTAGTTACTGAGATATGCAAAGATTTAATAATAGGGAAATTTTTGTTTTCTAATTCTCACCAGAACAACGCATCATTTTCTAATGTCGATATTTCAGCAACTCATAGTCCGATTTTCAATGTTAAAATATATAACATTCGTGAAATTTTTCGATTTTAATCAAGACTATCATTTCAAAAGGGCCAAACATTCAATATTACACCCTTTTGAAATGTTAGTCTTGATTTAAACAATTCAAAATATTGTTTTCGAAAAGATTGGAAAACTCACGAATGTTTTATATTTCAACATTGAAAATCGGACCATTAGTTGCTGAGATATCGACATTAGAAAATGGTGGGTTGGCATGGCAATATCTCATCATTTAGGAGTCGTATCAACAAAAATTAAAAAAAAGCAAAATATAGGGAGTATTTTTAGCATTACAAAAATATTTTTGCAAAAGTTGGCAAACATGAACACTTATTTAAAAAAATGAAACACTGCGACTGTTTTCAAAATTTCACTTAAGTACTTTTTAATTGCAAATGCGATTTAAGATCAAAAAATTAAGTAGAAATATTTTTGGGGTTCTGGAAATTTCTGAAAAGTTGGCATTTAATGTCCCCTCAATCATATAATAAAATTTGTTTTAGCATGCGTCATTTTTTTGTGTTAAGTCCTTATCAATACAACTTTGCCGAAGACACCAAATCGATCCAAAAATTCCTTTAAAAGATACAGATTATTGTATTTTCTTGCATCATTATTGTATGTACAGCTACCAAATTTGTATGGAAAATTATATGGACAAAATAATGATGCAAAGAGGCTTCTTTGGTCATACCAAGGAACCAAAAAAGTTTCAGCTGGATTGAAAAATACAAAAAAAAATCTTATGACCGGAATCTCAGAGAATTGCCCTCGTATTATTTTGTTTGGCCATTAGGGTGACCTACGCCATGTTAGGGTGGTCCAAAAAATGACAATTTTTTACGATTTTCACAAAAAAAACACTTTTTTCGAAACATCATAACTTTGCTCCATTTTAACGAATTTTAGCTGTGTGGGCACAAATGAATCTTAAAATGTTTTTAACGGATTCCTCGGACAATTTAACATTTTATATCAAAAAATGGATGAGGGTCATCATCAGGATTTTTTAAAAATAAAATCTGGATTTTTCGACGCGCCGCACCTAAAATCAAGAAAATGACGAAAACGGGAAAAATCAACTGTTTTTACTAAAACTGCAAAAACTCGCAAAATTCAGCAATGACCTATACTTGTTTGGGTATCAAAATTTTTGTTATTGAAATACGCATACATGTATAGTATACGATTTAGTACACACTACTGCACAGTGTTTGGATGATAGTGCTTAAAATTATGACACACGTTCTAAAATTATGAGCATGAGCATGGTTGACTGCCAATGAGCTGCTACTCCGTTATTGATAGATCAGCTGAAGTTAAACAATGAATCAAAAATGATCAGTGGGAGCCAACCATCCGTTCACTGTTTAACCTCTGAAGATCTCTACTTTATTACTCAATACCGGCGCCGTCCCAAGAAGCCTGCAGTTCAACGAAAGGGAGGAATGTTAGTCCGATAGTTGAAGTTGCAGACTCATCAAGCACATAGTTTTTCGCTATATATTTGTTGATACCGCTTGAGACCGTTGAATCCAAAACATCTCCTTCAAGCATCACTTGATTAATTTTTTTTTTGGGTTAGTAGGATAAGGTATTGGCTTTTCGATGCCTCCCGAGCTACGATGCTATGGGGAGGACTTTCATAACAGACCCGTCGGCGAGCCTTCCGAGCAACGATGCTATGGGAAGGTCTTTCTGATTAGCACAAACAATCACTCACACACAGTTATTTTGCTCCACTATTAATCCACCCGACGCTGTGCCTTACGATCAACGATGATATAGTAAGGGCTTTGAAAATCACAAAAAAAAACATTATTCACTACGAAATTTTTTTTCGACCACGCGCTTCCTTTGCCAATTATGTATTATATGACACACGTTCTAAAATTATGAATAAAAACATGTTTAGCCCAAAAACTAATGTAAGTGAAAATTTTCAATAATTGTTCGTATTTAAAATTCCATTTTAAATTTCCATTTATATTAGGTCTTTTTAGAAAGGTTGGCGTATTTTTCATCGACAATGTATTTTCCATAAAAAATCGATCAATTTACCCTTCAATTTACCGATTATTACCACGTTTTCAATAAGATTCCGCTTAAAAATTATAAACAAATTGTTTAAAAAACAGTCAAATTCAAATTGAGATATTTAAAAATAGACACATATTGACACGGAGATATTTTCAGGAAATGTAGTTGAAAGTGTGTACTTACAGGTGCATTGTTCGGTTTTGCGCCAAAATGCGCCATTTTGAACAAAGCAACTTGAAAATAGGCTCAAAATCACTTAAAATTGGTTATAACTCCTAAATAAAGGCTCAAAACATTTAGATGTGTAATTTGATGTCATAAACAACTCTTTGGCCGCTAAAATGCTAACATTTAGAGGGACGATCCATAAAACACGTGGACACTTTTTTTGGGACTCAACCACCCCCCCCCCCCCCTTCGTGGACAATTGTCCATACAAAAAAATCTTTTTGTATGGAGCGTGGACAATCGCTTACCCCCTACAGTGTCCACGTGGTTTATGGATGGTCCCTTGAATTATCACCGAAAAGTGCTTTTTGGACCATTTTTGCAAAAATGGCGAATATCTTGAGTAGATTAAGAGCTACAAATTTGGCGCCTTCAACAAACGTTCATGAAATTTTCTCCTCTACAACTTTTCCCAAAATATCAAAGCCCTACAACGTCATCCAACAAAGTTAGTTTTAGGTTGACACCCTGGAAGGTCGTCACCCTGAATGTCAATAACTTCAAAAGGTTGCCCTTATCAAGTAAAACAACTATTCCGAAGACACCATTTGGCTAGGACGTTAAATAAAAGAGTTGTCAATTTATTCCACTTAATTTTGCCATTCCAAACACTGTAATACTGCACAAAGATTTAACCTTCTCTTGGTGTTAAAAAAAATAACAGAAAGGTATTGTGGCTCTTTTCGACTACAAATTTGAAAAAACCACCAAAAATCCAGCAAAGATGCATTTGCAGATTGCAAATTACATAAAAAAAATCAGAGTTTTTATTTTTGAAGGGCTGTTTCACTATTATGATCGAATAATATATATATATTAGGGTGGCTCGACACGATCGATTTTTCAGAACAGGCATTTTCCGGTCCCATTTGGGCCCCCAAACAACCCCCCAAAATTTGGGGGAATGAAAATTTGTATGGGAAAACCCTTTTTTTACATTTTAATTTTTATAATTTTCATTTTTCACTCAATTTAAAAACTAACACCGTAGAAGTATAGCCCTGAATCTAAAACTTTCCCGAAGAAAGTATGGTCCTATCTTGCTTCTGGAAAAAGACAATAACAATAAAGAAACAATATTAGATGGCATTTGAGGGTCAAAATTTTATTTTAAATGAATTCCTTCGCATTCCGAAGAAATATAAAACAAAATATATTTAAAAAAAACTAAAACTAAATCATAAGCGAGAATGTCAAAAAATGTATTCCGACTTGGAGACATTGCTACGATTTTACAAATTTCTTAAGGAGATATAGCAATGAATAAAAATATCAACTTTGATAATCTGTTCTCTGTTTTCAAAGAAGGCATTCGATTTGGGACAACAATTTGGTGCAAAATACAGGACCTTGTCAAAAATGGTAAAAATTTCCAGGTATTTAATGGTTCCAGAGGTATTTAATAAAATACTTAATACTTAAACCCCTTCAAGTTATTGAATTGAATAGTTAGTTTGCACTTGAAATTAAAATTATTGATTGATTTCTTTGATAGGATCAGCTGCATTGATCGGCTTGTTTCGATCTAATTTTCTTGATTAACCGGTAGCCTGTATATTGCTTGATTGATCGGTACTTCTGTACTTCAATAAATCAGTTTCCATCAAAAGTATGTGAAAGCTTCCATAATAAATCACACAGCTGGTTCATAGGTCAAGCTCCTGCCGGGGGATTGTTTACTAAAAGAAACCTATCCGTAGGTAAAAATTAACTTTTGATCAATCCAATGTTCCGGTAGATAACGCAGACACCAAACGTCACTTTCAGCCGCCAGCACCCAACATGAAATTGAATCATCATCCTTCCCCTATAATCTCGTTGCGCACAACAGTTGTTGAGGAGTAGCCACTAGCCGCCACCTTAAACGAGATCCTCCGAGCCAATCCCCGAAGGATAACGCAATTTTCCCCCCATTGATTGATTATTTGCTTTCATCACCTTCGATAAGGACTACAATCAATTTCCTCTTTATTGCTTCCAGAAATGCGCTCTCACTCATTGTAGTTTTAGCCCGGGCCCAGGACACTCCAGCCGGAGTATGGCCGAGCCGGGTGCAAAATCATCAACATAAAAATCATCTTTTTTTTCCTCATCCCTTCTCGAGGTGGTTGTGGCAAACAGGACGAAAATGAGAATCCTGAAGCATCATCTCCAACGAGTGGATGAGTCTGAATCGTGCGAGGGAAAGGATATCTCACCCGAAAAAGTTGGCCTTTCCCCGAAAATAAAAGTGAGAAGTTCCATGCCAAGTTACAAATTTTGAATTACATAAATATAAACAAGATTTATTAATTCCGATTTATTGTAAGATTTTTTTCAAAATCGTGATTAAAAACAACAAAAGTTTATAAAAAATACTCGTCATTTTGGATGAATCAAACAAACTAACCTAACCAAACCTCCAAATGTCCCCCTAGCGGAGACAAAACAAGGCTGCAGGAGAAAAACTTCCAAACCTACTCCCGAAGGGTGTCGACAAAAGTTGGCACTGACGGTGAGGGGGTTATAACAAAAAAAAAGTTGAAACAATTACATTATACCAAAAGCGATCGCAAACTTTTTGGCACCGCTCCAGCCTCCTCCGGTGGTGGTGGTGCAACGCGAGAAGAATCATTGTTTCGATGCTTCTTCCTTGCTCAGACTGCACCTTACTTGCTTCACGACGTGGAAAAGAAGAGTTGGGAGAGTTGCGGAGGAAAGGAACATTTCGGGAAATGAAGCCCCGGTACGAAAGTTTTGCGCTGTTGATTCTTTGGGAAGAGTCTTGAATAGATTGTTCGGTGCGCGGGAAAACTTGCAGCAATACTAATGAAAAGTTTGGGCTGCAAATGTTTGGATTTGCAGCTATGCAGGGTTCGGTTTGACTTGGAATGTTCTGCTGAACATGCAAACCGGGAAAGTTGCATGACACGTTCGCTAGATATGTAAAATTTTATATTTCAATCATATCGTTCCACAGATAATCAGTGAAAACTGGAAGAATAAGATTCAAAACAAAGCAAAAAAATAACAATTAACAATTAACAATCAACAATTAACAATTAACAATTAACAATCAACAATTAACAATTAACAATTAACAATTAACAATTAACAATTAACAATTAACAATTAACAATTAACAATTAACAATTAACAATTAACAATTAACAATTAACAATTAACAATTAACAATTAACAATCAACAATTAACAATTAACAATTAACAATTAACAATTAACAATTAACAATTAACAATTAACAATTAACAATTAACAATTAACAATTAACAATTAACAATTAACAATTAACAATTAACAATTAACAATTAACATTTAACAATTAACAATTAACAATTAACAATTAACAATTAACAATTAACAATTAACAATTAACAATTAACAATTAACAATTAACAATTAACAATTAACAATTAACAATTAACAATCAACAATTAACAATTAACAATTAACAATTAACAATTAACAATTAACAATTAACAATTAACAATTAACAATTAACAATTAACAATTAACAATTAACAATTAACAATTAACAATTAACAATTACCATTAACAATTAACAATTAACAATTAACAATTAACAATTAACAATTAACAATTAATAATTAACAATTAACAATTAACAATTAACAATTAACAATTAACAATCAACAATTAACAATTAACAATTAACAATTAACAATTAACAATTAACAATTAACAATTAACAATTAACAATCAACAATTAACAATTAACAATTAACAATTAACAATTAACAATTAACAATTAACAATTAACAATTAACAATTAACAATTAACAATTAACAATTAACAATTAACAATTAACAATTAACAATTAACAATTAACAATTAACAATTAACAATTAACAATTAACAATTAACAGTTAACAATTAACAATTAACAATTAACAATTAACAATTAACAATTAACAATTAACAATTAACAATTAACAATTAACAATTAACAATTAACAATTAACAATTAACAATTAACAATTAACAATTAACAATTAACAATTAACAATTAACAATTAACAATTAACAATTTGCTTTTTGCTTTTTGCTTTTTGCTTTTTGCTTTTTGCTTTTTGCTTATTGCTTATTGCTTTTTGCTTTTTGCTTTTTGCTTTTTGCTTTTTTCTTTTTGCCTTTTGCTTTCTGCTTTTTGCTTTTTAATTTTTTTTTTCTAGTAAATGGTTTTATTTTTTAAAGATGTTCTGCTCGGGTTCTCATAATTTCGCTGGCGCACTGGTATTTATTGAAAGAGAGCCCCGGGCGCACTATTGTGATTCCCGGCGGGCCAATCCTTACAGTGTAGCACCTCGTATACTACTGCCACCGCTGCTTCCCACAGATAGTTGGGCCTCCAAATTGAGAACAAAACCGCAATTTACTGTAGATATATGTCCACTGCAGCCACGGCGCAATTGTGATAATATTTATTCCTTACGGTGCTTCACTTCGGCAGCCTTTCCATCTTCTGGGGTTGCAACAATTTTTTTGTCTCTATTTTTTTTTCACAATTTTTGTTGGTTAAGGATCAGGCACACACTACAATACCTTTTTGGGCTGGGTGGTTGTGACCAGCCTGCCATATTTATGTTGCGAGCTTTTATTTATAGAAAAAAGCGAGGCGAAAAACGAAACCAGGACGAAATTCTCTGTATAGTTGGGAGGGGAGGCACTACAAAAGTGGTCACGCTGGATGAGGATGGGTTTTGGCGCAGTTTTAAAGTAATGATTGCTTTTTCCCCACTCCTTTGGCTGGAGGTCCAGCGTATACCGGAAAGATAGTTATGGAGAGTTATATTGAGCTGGTCAGAAAGGCCATTGTCCAGGAGATAAATCTTTGGATTGTTGTTGTAGAAGCCTTGATTGCATTTTATTGGAAGAGGAATAAGAATGTTTCGATTTCTAGAAAACAAATAATTTAAAGTTAAAACAATCTTCAAATGCTCAATTTATACTTGTGGAGTTCGGTAGTCGTTTCCAAAATTCATCTACCTGTGCGAGCAAACCACTCCACCCATCAATCGATGTTTCATGTAAATTTTACACCCCTGAGGGACTTTCCACCGCAAAACCCATTTCAAAACCGAACATGCGGATTGATTCTGTCAGTGCTGCCAGCTCATCAAAGCTAACATTCATCTTTCTTTTTTCTGTATTTTTTTCGCCCACTCCAATCTCGTTTGCAATTCATCCATTTGTTCATCCATTTCATCATTTTTCTATCGAGATTTGCTAACCAAAAACCTGCGGTGCTGGGCTTCGGATTCGGGGTTTTTTCCAGCGTAGAGGTACATTTGCAAAAAGCTAGCTAATCTATCGCCGAATCAATTCACCCGCGGGACATCCCGGGGTTCAACGAGTTCAACGCGAATGTAAATTCGTTCGCTGTAGAACTACACTCGGAAAAGATTTGCGCAGAAGTACTTGGTTTTACTTGTAGTTTTTGAGGTCTAAAATTTCCCTCAGTGTAAAAAACGCGATTTGATAGAATTTTATAATCCATGCTGTCCGTTCCCATTGAGGTGATTGATTGCTTCGTTATGAAATGCGGCGAAACAAAAATGTTCAAAATAAAATTACATGTGGCAGCTTACCGGTGGATTGGAAATTGTGGTAGAAACTACTCCGGGTTTTGTTAGATTAGAATTCAAACTCTATGATCCTCGAAAGCATCTCCAATACGACCCCATTCATACAATTTCAGCCGAAACTAACCATGGTTTCGTGATGACGGCTCACACCCCCGTAGTCTGCTATCTGTTTGTCCACCGTCACCATCGTTGAGCGATCTGGAGGTACGATTTTCACGCAGCAATGCCTCAACTCCCACGAAACACCAGCAGGAATTAGCCGTGGAAACGAATCTCGCTAGCGTGTTGGGCTTTTTCCGTTACACAGCCAGGTGAACCAGACTCGTGAGCAGGCGCTTAAGCCGCTGCCCCCCCTCGGGACGGTCACTTGAGCAGCGAAGCCTGATGCTGACGGCGGTTGGCGGGACCCGTGATGCCACTCGGTGCTGAACTGTAACCGCAGTGGAACTAACGAGGATGACTACGACGACGACGACGACGACTAGTTAGCACTGTTGCACTGCGGTGAACTTAGACTGGATCAGGTTGTTTTTTTTTTAATTCGTCAAATTTGAAGCTAATTTTTCATTTCAATTGATGTAAATAGTTGTTCTTAAAAAAAAAGTGAACCATATGAAAATGCTTCATATGTGGGTT
The DNA here is from genome assembly GCF_015732765.1 of Culex quinquefasciatus. Lineage (NCBI taxonomy): Eukaryota > Metazoa > Arthropoda > Insecta > Diptera > Culicidae > Culex > Culex quinquefasciatus. The sequence continues at coordinate 181,520,773 of NC_051863.1, forward strand.
ATTCTTCGCCAACTCACACAGCAGTTGCCCCGAACCTTCTTCGATTTTTGTGAAACTATGGAAACTTCGATCCCTAATCACGAATCCGAGATTCATTTTTGGACATCTCGTGACGGTGGGGCGGTTTGACCCATTCATTTTGATGAATTTTTACTAAGACACGTTTTCAGTAATTTATTGTTCGAAAATCAAAAAAGATAGAAGTTTGGTGTCCAAGGGACTTTAAAGTAAAACAGGACGTCCGATTTGATGGCGTACTCAGAATTCCTTAAAAAAGTAATTATATACGTCAGTCTCTAACTTTCGTCATTTTTCGCAAAAGCCACTTTTTCAAAAAAATATCTCGGCACCATTCAATCCGATTTTTGCAGTCTTAGACACAAAAGAAAGATGATTAGTTTGGCTTTTTGGAAAAAGTAGTAAGGAGTTTCAAAAATCTAGCTTAACATTTGAAAAGGTCGTATGAAAACCTAAAATTCTGTTTTTAAGGGCTCGGGACCAAATACCAAATGTCTGAAAATATGTTTACCTGATTCCTCGGAAAATTTTACATAACATATCAAAAAAATTGTGAAGTTATTTTTTCAATTTTCTGAGATACGATCTTTGAAAAAAAAAATTCGGTATTTCGAAGCGCCACGCACAAAAATGGGAAAATGACGAAAACGGCAAAAATCGACTTTTTTCACTAACACTGCGATAACTTGAAAATTTCAGCGATGTCCTATACATGTTAGGGTACCAAAAGTTGCGTATTTAAATTACTTGGAATCAGGTAAATACATTTTCAGACATAGGCTCTTTGGTCCCAAGACCTTCAAAACAGCATTTTAGGTTTTCATACGACCTTATCAAATGTTAAGCTAAATTTTTGAAACTCCTTACTATTTATCCCAAAAAGTCAAACTTATCACCTTTCTTTTGTGTCTAAGATTGCAAAAATCGGATTGAATGGTGCCGAGATATTTTTTTGATATTTATGATGCTTTTTCCATGTACAGTCCAGGCTCGTTTATCTGAAGGCCTTGGCAAACTTTCACTTCGGCTAATCAAAACTTCGGATAATCGAATAAAAAAAATTGTAGTCTTATTTCTGATTATTGAGCTTGAGTATGATCTCTTAAGTTTAAAATTTTTAAATCCAAGATGGTGGCCAAAATTGTGGTTCTGAAACATTGAAAATATACATTTTCTAATTTAATAGGCATTCAACAATTCAAAAAAGAAATTGCAAAAGTAATTTTTTTGGGTGAACATGAAAAATTTTCAAAAAATCAGAATATTTTAAAAACAAACTCGAACATGTTAAAAATGATTCTAAACGCAGGGGGAATGCAATTGAAATTAATTTTAACTGGTTACACTTAAAATTTCATTGAAAGTTTTGAAATTTTGTAAAAAAATGTTGTTGTTTATTATTTTTAAAACATGTACTGTGGTAGGCCGCACAAGGTCCATACATTTTCATTTTACATAGAATTCGTTGGTTTATGAAAAACAAGTTGCCAAAATCATTTTTTTTCAGCAAGAGTCGTACAGGTTTACAGAGTTGGATAAACACGACGAGTGCTAAAAATAATCAAGTTTTGCAAAGAGTTCCTAACGATTTTTTTGCAATTCTGAAGAACGCTTTTAGAATGAAATTTTATGCCAATTATCCAAGTGTTAAGTAAATATACCGTTCAAAAATAAGTAGAACTTTTCAGTATTGAAAGGTATTAATTTTCCATTCTGATATTGTTGGCACTGAAAAGTAGGCTGTTTCGTTTATCCAGAAGGACAGTAAAAGTTGACAGTTTCACAGCAGAATTGCAAAAAAAAAAAAACTAGTTTTGTTTACAAACTTATTGATTCATATTGCATTTCGAACAAGTTTCGATGCATAAACCAAAAGTTTTCACAATTTATAATTTTTTTTTCTGCTAAAAATGTCTATAAAAGATATAAAGATTGCTTTGAATTCTATTTCAAAAATATATATTATTTATTATTAACAAACATAATTTACATTCTCTCTGGCTATCAAAGTTACCCCGATTTACGGTTATTCAAAAAAAATGGGCTATTTGGACAAAGGTGTTATGAAAAGATTTAGAATTCAGTACCAACAGAAGGGATTTTCTGATCGATTTGGTTTCTTTAGCAAAGTTGTAAGTTATGATTAGAGATAAAATCTGAATATATATTGGGTAATTCTCTACCAACTCACATGAAATCGGGAAAAGTTTTTCCGACCCCTCTTCGATTTGCGTGAAACTTTGGCCTAAGGGGTAACATGGTGTCAAAAGGACTTTGTAAAATTAGACGCCCGATTTGATGGCGTACTCAGAATTCCGAAAAAACGTATTTTTCATCAAAAAAACACTAAACAAGTTTTAAAAATTCTCCCATTTTCCGTTACTCGACTGTAAAATTTTCTGGAACATGTCATTTTATGGGAAATTTAATGTACTTTTCGAATCTACATTGACCCAGAAGGGTCATTTTTTCATTTCGAACAAAATTTTTCATTTTAAAATTTCGAGATTTTACGAAAAAATGTTTTGAAAAAGTTACTTTTTGCGTTTCTCTTTGTTTCGTCGTCCGTGTCTGTCGCGGGTGACCATGGACGGCCATGATCGATGACGACCAACTTTTTCAAATTTTTTTTTCGTAAAATCGCGATAACTCGTGATGTTGGTAAGCAAACCCCTTAAGCCTTTATATCATTTTTTTTTGTAATTGTCTGCTCTACACCTTTGTAGAACATTATTACACTCTAAAAAATAACCCTGCAAAATTAGAAAAAAACACGAAATTTTAAAATGAAAAATTTTGTTCTCAATGAAAAAATGACCCTTCTAGGTCAATGTAGATTCGAAAAGTACATTAAATTTCCCATAAAATGACATGTTCCAGAAAATTTTACAGTCGAGTAACGGAAAATGGGAGAATTTTTAAAACTTGTTTAGTGTTTTTTTGATGAAAAATACGTTTTTTCGGAATTCTGAGTACGCCATCAAATCGGGCGTCTAATTTTACAAAGTCCTTTTGACACCATGTTACCCCTTATGACAAAGTTTCACGCAAATCGAAGAGGGGTCGGGGCAACTGCTGTGTGAGTTGGCGGAGAATTACCCTATTTTCAAAGAGTTGAGAACATTTTCACAAGTTTTACTTTTTGACATTAAAAGTTTGATCAAGATATCATCGGTTGAAAATTGTGGGTAAATTGAGTTAAACCTGAAAAAACTCACATGGTCAATGGTCATTAAGGGTAACAAAAAAATAATTTTTTTTTGAAAATCTTAAGAGGTATTCATCGACTCGATTCTTTAGGAAAAGTTTGCTAGTTTTGAGCCAAATTAGTTTCAAGGTCGCTTTTAAACATTGACGGTTTTTTTATGTAAAAATCGCAAAAATGTATACAGAAATATTAAAAAAGCAAAAGGAGCTAAATGTGAAGTGTGAAATTTTTATGAAATAAAATATAACAAGCAACTTTGTCGAAAACCGGAATACTATCCGAGTTAACCCTTACGAGTTATTAGCGATTTAAAGAGAACTTTTATGAAGGATTTTTTTTTTCACCAGCTTTATCGATCTAAAGCAACTTTTAAACCTGAACCGATTTGGATCAAAATTGGCAGAGTTACTAATATTTACATAATACTCATTTGAGTTCTTTGCAAGGAAAACAAAGTTGGATCAACAATGCAGAATAGAGAATTTTCTCAGCTTTTCGAATACATCCACAGCGATTCCTCACGAACATAGCATGTAAAAAAAAGGTTTCCGATGGGGCTAAACAATTTTCTGGTGTTTCATTTACCGAAATTTATATTTTTTTAAAGTTGGACAAGGATGAATACTAATTTTATAAATTAAAAAATGATTAATTAAAAAGTTACTTTTCTATTTAGAAATGAATTTAACATCTAAAACTGATAGATAGACTTTTTTGTAAGCAACGCATTCCAAATCTCCTATTTTCCATTATTTTCAAAAAATCATAACTTTGCCGTTAACAAAACGTTCGTTTTCAAAAACATATAAAAAAATAATAAAAAATCTAAAATGGAAAATCGAAAAGTTTGTGTGAAAAAAGTTATTGAAAGTAAGAGTTAAAATATTTTTTGTCTGAATTGTCCCAAAAATCTACAATTTTGCAAAGGATACCAGATTCATATTCATGCTGAACCAGTCTACCCTGTAATTCCAGCAACTTGGAAACTCTTGTGTGTGTGCCAGACCGCGGTTCGAGTTGCAACTCGCGGAAAGCTTCTTCCGCAGGTCAACCACAACCGAGTTGTAACTGGCCAGTCAGTGAGCTACTAAAAAGGGCCACCCGTTGAACTCGAGTTCTGGTGGTCTCCCTCCCCACTCCCCAACCTTCATCCACCACCACCGCATCCCGGTTCCTTTTTCCCGTGCCGGTGACCATCTATCGGACGTCCGTCATCATCGCCCCACAACCACCACGAGGCCGCCAATCAGACGATGAATTAGAGATGGCCCCTTGGCCACATCACACACATCCGTTCTGACAAGGAAAAACCACACACACACACACCCTCACCGGGGAGGGTGTTCCAGGAACGTGTATTACAATCCCCTCTCCGTTGAAGTCTGCGGATGAGGACGGTTTGTTCCTGGAGCAGGACATCAAAGGCGGGTCAGCTTTCGTCGCGGTTTTCCCTCTGGTTCTTTGTGTGGGAAATGTAATCACTTCATTGCGATGGCTCCGTGATTTTACGAACTAGAGGTGCGCCCATTTGGGCCGTGCATCGACATCGTGTGTTCACTCTTTTATCTGCCCACCCGTTGGGGTTGGGATTGAGCTGTACCAAGAGGGAGATTTGCAAGCTAGTAAAGGGTTTAGCTTTTTGAGGGATTTATTTTAAAGCAACACAAAAGTTATTTTTTCATAAAGATTTAATCAGTTGTTTTAAGTTGTTTATGTTTTCTTCCAAAGTATAATTAAAAAAAATTGAAGCTAAGCGCTTGAAGCATTCCATAAATAGCTGCAAATCTACACAATAAGCCCTTTCTCACTAACAACACTCAGGTAGAATGACTTTTCA